>NC_134851.1:36567733-36874044 GCF_965363235.1 Mytilus galloprovincialis | reverse complement strand
CTGGATTCATAAATCGAAGCTCTGTCTCAATGGTTGAATGCTATTTCATATATCTACAATTTTATTATCAAAAAGAGTATGTATTTTTCATGTACTTTTTAACGTAAAGATCTTTGAAAACATAAATAATTTCTAAATTTGATTAAAAGTTAGCACTAAGACTTCACTATCAAATTTCAATTAAACTTCCAAAAAATATCGTATTTGCTCTTTTGATTGTAGATGATTTTAAATCCAAATAAATTGGTTTGGGGAAATATATGTATATAATTGTAGTGAGATAAACCTAACAAATCCGTTAACTTGGCCCAATCCTTACACACTACAGTACCCAAATTTCCTCTTTGCATTTTATACATTGTGACTATGTGATGATAATCATGATATGTATAAATTTTTTTCTGCACTTTTGTACATATTAGAACATCTATGTCGTCGAAATGTTCACAAAATCTGTTGTTAAGTTATATGTTATATTTGGATATACATATTTTTTTCATGTTAGCGTCTTTTTTTTTAGAAGCAAAATGCTTTAGAAACGTAGAAAAGTGTTACATTCATTTTAAAATTTTTGATGTTGTCACGTGATAAATAATTGAATGTTCACTTTTGATATAAATGATTTACTGTTTTAGTGTTAAAAGTCCGGTTTTGTTTTATTTATTAAAATAAATGGAAGTTGGGTTGTAACTCTCAGGATTTTTAAAGGTACATTGTGATTATATCTTCAAAATTCAAATACATTTTTGTAATTTATTCAGATTTATTTCTTCGTATTGTTGAATTACTATATTTCTATTTTTCACATCTTGATAAATTTTACAATCAAATTCTGCATAACAATCACATAATCTTAAGAAAAGTTCGATTTGAATGGTCGTTAGCAGATGTTAAGATTCACTTCATTTTCTTCAAGTGATTTTTTTTTGTACTCTTTTGAGGTGAGGCAATAAATGTTATATCCCGGTGAATTTTAAGTGTTAATGCTAAAGTATTTGTGTTGTTGGTTTGCTGTCTCACATAAATCCAAAATGTGCATTCATTATTTTAAAATTTCATGTTTTGTCCAGATATTATTTGTTTTTACTATTTGTCTCTCTTTTTAAGAATATGATCAATGATAAAGACGCTAAACAGTTCATTTATTATAATTCATAAAAAGATAAGTCAACAAAAACATAAAACTAATGTCGTTGTAAAAAAAGGAATCAAGATGGCCGACATGGCTTAAAATAGCACATAAGGTAACATTTCATGAGTAAATAAGAATTCTCATTTGCAAGTCAATGTCGACCAACTTCAGTGAAAATTTATATAACCATGTTGAAGCAACACAGATAAAAGTAAAAATAAACTCACTTTCGTTTTGTAAGATATTTATTATCCTCTAAGGAATATATCCATATGTGATTGCTTCAAATCTATATAAATTAGAAGTAGAGAACATCCTAGTCTTTTACAAGTTAGATTTTGGTCATTCCAAGATGTAAGGGAACTATATTTTTATGTATCTACGCAATGACAATTAATCTTTCCTTCATAGTGAAGAGCTCTTCATTCTAGGGCAGATGATATTATTGAGTTACAAATGCCATTGAGGAATAGATATATGTTTATATGGTGTATTTATTATTTTACTATACTAGTCATAATTATTTTGCATTTTGCTTGCCAAATTAACATGTATTGTTGAAGTGCTATGTTTGTTTTTGTTAAATTATTTCTTTATTTTCATTAAAAAGGGTTCATAAAAGACGTTGTTAAATTGTTTTGTAAATAAACCTTGCTTTCAAATACCACTTGTCCATTTTCACTTATCCAGAAGTCAGTTTAGTATGCGCATGATCGTAGGCCTGCTGGTAGAATGGTTAATGACGTCAGTTCTTCGGTTTGTTCAGACCAGGACACATCGAATTTTCATTTGGAATTTATTTAAATCTGAAAACATTAAAGAAGAATATTTCAAAAATAAAAAGTTGAAAAGAAAATATAAAATAATCATGACAATGTGATGAAGAAAACAATTTTCATCGAAAAACTTTCCTAAATCTATCTTTTGAGAGCTTGAAGGTTTGTCGTTCCGTTTTCTGAAAAGAAATAAAACTTTGTGAACCCTTTTAATCTTTATCTGTGATATTCCATGATAATAAATATTTTGGAATGTTTCTTCTTTTTTCGTTGAGGTCGAATTCCGAAAAACTGTAAATATTGGTTAAATATGTTGTGTTTACATTAGATGTATTCTAAATTAGCACTTTTTATATATTTGATGTAACCTTTCCAGTCACGTGTTTGAGCAAAGCTTGAACATTTTGTTTGTTTTGTCTTAAAATATGTTTATTAAAAAATGCAAAAATCTGCAAGTCTTTTTGTTTATACAGTACCTGAAACTCATTACAGATACATTTCTTATGACTTTGTACACCAGTCTCGCGTTTCGTCTACGATGCCGAAGAAACGATTCAAAAGGCCAAATATACACTTCAGATTTCCACAATTCCGAGAGGTTTTGCAAGGTTTTTCTAGGGTAGAACATCCATAGTACTTAGGACAGATAATTTACAAATATGAATATCATATCAATAAGTATAAAATACAAAATGAATGAAATATTATATAATAAGCAACAGAAATACCATCAGCTAAATGATCTACATAAGAAAGGACATTAATCAAAGGCTGGATAACACGAACTCACTTATAATTGAGGATATATCATGTTCCCAGGAAGGGTATAACGTTCTTAGATGCTGTTCCAAATTCATAATCCATTATTCTGTGTAAAAAGTCTTCCTCATGGATGTATGAATTGGAAAGTTATAAATAATAATATGTTCCATGATGTGTCAAAAGGATAATTTTATATTTTGTACAATATCCGATTTTTAACGGTACCAAATAATGATTTGGATGCCTGAAAATCTTATAGATAGTGCGTGCGAAGCTAACATTATACCTGAAATAACAACAAATTCCAGTAGAATTATTGTTATGGTGACCGTCATCTTTGAAGTATACAAACCAAGAGAAAAAAATTGAACAACCATTTGGGTGCATAAAATTTATTATGGATACGTATAAAAAAAAGAAAATCACAAAAGTACTGAACTCTAAGGAAAGTCACTTATCAAATGAAAAAATCAAAAGTTCAAACACATCAAACGAATGGATAACAACTGTCATATTTCTGACTTGGTACAGGCGTAGGATGGCGTTCATTTTCACTGAACTAGTATTCATATTTATTTAGAGGCCAGCTGAGGGACGCCTGCAGGTACGGGAATTTCTCACTGCATTAAAGACCTATTGGTGACCTTCTGCTATTGTCTGTTCTATGGTCGGGTTGTTGTCTCTTTGACACATTCCCCATTTCCATTCTCAATTTCATATTCTGATGTAAAAAGAGTGGACTAAACCTGGTTTTATAGCTAGCTAAACCTCTCACTTGTATGAGAGTCGCATTAAATATTATTTGAATATCTTATACAGTGGTAATCATGTTCCATTTGTGAGTACATAACCAAAACCTTCACATATGAAACAACAAATACATTTAAATAAAACCCGAAAGGCAACATTAATACCACTTAAAAATGGGACATCCAATAATACAGGCACGTTATATATTTTTCATGGAAGAATTGGTGGCATTTCCCTCCTATGTGTGTTCAAATACACGTTTAATGAAGAGGAGTTAAAGAAATGTACCATCAGACAATTTAAAATATAAGTTCTAAACGCAGACAACTGTAGTTTCCCGATGTTCAATTCACATTTATCCATTACTAACATACTATACAAGAGTAAAATAATAAAAATACAGAACTCCAAGAAAAATTCTAATCGGAATATCAAATAGCAAAAATCTAAAGTTCAAGCACATCAAACAAATGGACAACCACTGACATAGTTTTGACTTTGTACAGGCATTTACATGTGTAGAAAATGATGGATTAAACCTCGTTCAACATGGCCAAACTAATTCAAATAAACAAATAGCGAAAACTGAGGAATTCGCATGAAATTCACAAGCAGTGTGCCAAAGTTGAAGCTGCCTGTTGTACATACAACAAATAAAATGAAAATCCACACTCAATCAAATGTCACAAGTAGGAATAGAACACCATTGATAAATATACAGAACAGACGACTAATCTGGTACAGAAAGAACTAAAACATTGAAAACAAGTCGCTAGTCCATTGATACACAAACAGATTGTTCTGTCAACCTTTTCGTCATTTTGTGTCAATATCAAGAAAACAAGATATAGTTTCGTTATAAAATAAAGGATTAAACCTTGTTCAACATGGTCAAATAAATTCAATTTAAAAAAACAACTTAGGAAATTGCACGAAATTGCACAAAATTATCAAGAAGCGTGCCAAAGTTAAAACTCCCTGTTCTAAATACAACACACACAAGTTGAATCCACTGTCAAAATCAGGGCTAATCGTAGAACTGTCAGGATCAGTTCTAGGAAGAACTGTCTAAATCAGTTCTAGGTAGAACTGACCGTATCAGTTCTAGGTTATTACTGTTCTAGCTAGAACTGTCTAAAAGGTGTTAGTACTACATACTGTCCTACAACAGTTCTCATGACAGATTCTGACAGATTTGATGAGAGGTTACAAGTGATCTGCACTGTATATTGGTGTTTGTTTTAGATTCACCTCGGTGTTTCTATTTTTCTGTTGATTGCCTCTTATGGTTGATGTGTTCCCTTGCTTTAGTTTCAACCCGGATTTATTTTATGACCTTTGAACATCTATATTCTAGTTTTGTCTTTATTATGTACAACATAGATTGTTAAAGGGTAATTATTTGTAAGCTTTTTAGCTGAGGTTTACTGTGCGTATTGCTGTGTGATCGTTTATTTTATTTCGGCTAGAGGTATAGGGAGAGGGTGGATTTCTCATAAAAATGTTTTAAGACCGCCACATGTTTGCACTTGTCCCAAGTAAAGAGACTTTGGCCATTGTTATTCTTGTATTTTATTTTAAATCTTAGTTTGTTTTATGTTTTGAGTTTAGTGTGACGTCGACTTCCACCGAACTAGTACAAATTTTGTGTAGGGACCAGCTGACTAGCGCTTCCGAGTAAAGGATTTATTTGTTGTGTCGAATAGGGTTATAATAAAAGCTGACATATGGCCATCCTTCAGATTATCAATTGATACATCAAACTGGTTAAATTTGGAAAAACGAATTCAATATCAAAAAGCAATACTTGTATTTAAAATAAATTAAATGATATGGTTCCTAACTATTTACAAGAAAACTTTCACTTTACTGTTATTAATTATAATTTAGGTTCAGCTGATGAAAAACTGTCAAATGTTCCAAAGCCCAATACTATTGTTAAAAAAACAATTACATATTCTGGTTCGCAAATATAGAACAGTTCAACACATGAAATAAAGATGAGTATATCTTATTAATTTCTGGCAGATCCAAATTTTTAATTTTCTGAAATTAGATATTAAACGCTTAAAGTTTTAACTCGGTCTAACTAATTTTACTGCTTGCTGAAGAGTTCCATGTACAAATAGTTTTTCTTTCATACTCATGTAAAGGAACAAAGTACACAAGACTATACAACAGAAATATATTTTACAATGTTGAATATTAAACTTATTTCCAAAAAGAAGAATAGATGTTATTCAAATGGCAACACTGGGCTATTTTTACCGTTTACAAATCAACAGCTTTCGTCGTTTAACACTTACAATAAAAGGTTGGTTAATTAATATAAATATAAAAATTGATAACTTACTACTAAAAAGAACGCGCAAATGAGGATAAAACTGTAAGTGTTGATTTATTTTGGTGTAAAAATAGATCTGTGTTGTTCTTACATTTGTTGTATTTGAGGTTCAACAACTTTATTCAGCCTTTCCTTAGCTTTTTGAATTCAGTTGAGTATCACATTTCTTTCAATCAAAGCAATGTATGTTACTTGACATCTAAAAATAGCAAATACATAAAAAATATAATATGGATTAACTATTGAACTGGGTTTAGTTTTTTTTTTTTAATTTGTAATATCTTAAATTTTACATGTTGTCTACAAGGTCTTGTGTACTTTTTAAACTCTGCACTAAAATGACAAAAAGTTGACTCTTGTGTGAGATATTTTTATGACATCATCATCCTTAGTAAATTCTCGCATTTTGTTAAATTATCTTCTGCAAAACAAACTTTGTCATTTTGATCCAAGGGTTATTTGAAAGTTCTTCACCATGTTTGAGATTGGCCTGAAATTGCTAAGATATTTTAAAGAATCACTTGACATTGGAAAATGGGATTTTGAGGTAAGTGAGCCAATCCAAATCAAAGTCTTATAGAAAACCCTTTGATAGAAACATATACTCAGAAACCATGTTCAACATTTAAATAAATTCTGGTTCTTGAGATACTTGGATTCTCAATATATTAAAAACACGTAGCGGAAGGATTCTGTATGATTTTCATATGATGCAGAAGTACTCTTTAATCAGTTTAATTAAGCTCTGGTGATGTCATGCCAGTAACTGCTAGTAGTCCTTTGTTAATGTATGCATCGGAGGTTACTTTGCTTAGTTTGTTTTGTCATTTATTCTGACATCAAACCTGGACTTCCTTTAAACTGAGTTTTACTGTGCGTAATACTGGGTTTATTATCCATAGGCTCGAGGAATAGGGGGCTGATATCTGACAAAAACATGTTTAACCTCGGCTGTTTTCTGCCATTTGTCTGGATGTTGACTCTTTGACTCATTCCCATTTACATTCTCAATCGATTTAATTTTAGTTTCTTCTTTGCTTAACATAATTATTATTAATGACCACCATGTTGCAAAAAATATTGTATTCACATTTATATAACATTTTAGATAAATATATTACATGTTTGTTAAATATATTATTTAACTCACCACAAATTGTGTTTCTTCATTATTGCACATATATACGTGTCTATGTCACAGGTATCGAGTCAATGTTGATATATAATAATCATGTTTCTGTCTAGATATAGTTAATAGTTACCAAAGGTACCAAGCTTATAATTTGATACGCCAGACGCGCGGTTCGTACATAAGGCCCATCAGTGACACTCAGATCAAAATAGTTAGAACTCTAAACAAGTATAAATTCGGAGAGCATTGAGGACTCAAAACTCCAAAGAACAAAATTCTAAATACAGCTAAGGTTATCTTTGCCTGGTATAAGATCGTTTCACCAGCCCAGTAGGCAGCACTATTTTGTGCTGACATGAATTATCATTGATATGGTTATATTTATAAAGTAACTGTTGACAAAATTTTGGATTTTTGAAATATTAAGGCTTTTCTACTTCAGGCATAGATTACCTTAGCTGTATTTGTCGAAACTTTTAGAAATTTAGGTCCTCAATGATCTTCAACTTTGTACTTAATTTGGCTTTTTTACTTTTTTTGGATTCGAGCGTCACTGATGAGTCTTTTGTAGACGAAACGCGCGTCTGGTGTATATACAAAATTTAGTCCTAGTATCTAGGATGAGTTTATTTATTATTTCTGTATTGAAGTGCAAAATATTTTTTGGTGTTTGACATGTTTTTTAATCTGTAATCTGTAATGCATACTGAAAAAAAAAATGCTCTTTCCTTCATAGTCATAAAAAGAGACTCCAAATGCTTAAAAGAAATGTATTTTATAATGTTGAACTTTTATGGTTGAATAAAAAAATATGTTAAAAAACGGCAACACTGGTCTATTTTTGTTTTTCAAAAAAATCAACAGCTGTCAATAAAAGGTTTGTTGATTATAAAAAAAAAATGTTAAAAAAGATATCCCACATCTGGGAAATAACGTGCGAATGAATATTAGAGAAATATTATTGAGTTTTTCGTGTAAAAATAGATTATTGTAGATCTTCGTTTACCTTGAACAACTTAATTTCAGCACTACCTTTTTCATTCAAAATTCAGTAAATATCATTATCTTTTTACTCAACACAATTTATATGTTACATGTACTTGATAGCTAGAAATTAGAAAAAAATATACAAACATGTAAAAAAAAAAATTTTTTATAATCGATATTTCTTTTATATGTTGTTTACCAGGTCTCGTGGGTCTTAGCAGAAAAAACGTTTGAAGATGGCAATAACAAAATTTGCCTGAAATTGCACAGATTTTGAGAAAATTCTCCATATTGTGGATGGGAATTTTGAGATTTGTATGCTAAACAAAATCAATGTAGTTCGCACCAAAGATCAAAATCTTTTGATAAATACATCAACATTGTTTCTTTTCCGAAATCTCCAGCATTTAAGACACTAGGATGATTCTATATTTATAAATAATATTTTAAATTATTATTTCATCTTTTCAAAAAGTATATAATTGTATTACATATTTGTAATATCAATTTACTCGCCACGAGTCGTGTTTCTTTATAAGTGCATATGTTAAGAAGTATCCTCTGTGCTCTTTAACTTAGTGCGTTATTTTGCCTTTTTAAGTTTTTTGAATGTGAGCGTCACTGATGAGTCTTTTGTAGACGAAACGTGCGTCTGGCATAAATACAAAATTGTATCCTTGTTTCTATTATGAGTGTATTTATAACCACCGGGTCGATGCCACTGCTGGTGGGGTTTTACTTACCCGAGGGTATCACCAGCCCAGTCGTCAGCGCATCTGTGCTGACATGAATTATCATTGAACAGATATTTTCATATTTATAAATTAACTGTTTACAAAACTATTGAATTTTTAAAATACTAAGTTTTTTTTACCTCAGAAATAGATTACCTTAGCTGTATTTGGCAAAACTTTTAGGAACTTTGGTCCCATGCTCTTCAACTTCGTTCTCTATTTGACCTTTTTATCTTTTTTGGATTCAAGCGTCACTGGTGAGTCTTTTGTAAACGAAACGCGTGTCTGGCGTAAATACAAAATTTAATCCTGGTATCTATGATGAGTTTATTTACGATCCAACCTTCAATAACATTATGAACAGTTGGATTATGTGACATGTCAGTGTTAACCGGGAACCAAACTAAGAACAACATACCATTTTATAATTGGTTGTAAGTGCTAACACGAGATAAGATTTGAAATGTAAACAGTTTAGATGGTTTAAAAGAAAACAAGATTATCTTACGATCATATAGACACCAAATAAATCATGTATTTGCCTTAAATCAAAGGATTTGATACGAAAATAACACTAGGTAAATATTAGACCAATAGGGCAATTACTTATTATGGTACAGTGTATACAATGTCATTATATATGGAAAATACATCTTTCTATCGTTTCTTTTGTTGACTGTTATATGACTGATGATAACTATTATAATTAGTTATCAAAGGTTTATAATTTAGTACCCCAGACGCGCGTTTCGTCTACATAAGACTCATCATTGACGTTCATTATCAATACATTTATAAAGCCAAACAAGTACAAAGTTGAAGAGCATTGAGGATCCAAATTTCCAAAAACGTTGTGTCAAATACGGCTAAGGTAATGTTGCCTGGGATAAGAAAATCGAGTAAAAAAAAGGTAATAATACATTTATTCACAAGGGTGCTTTATATGTTTCCACTTCATAGTTGTATAAGGGGAGAAAAGCGGCGCGTTCAACAGGTAACCAGTAAAATAGAGTTACTTCCCTTAGTATCGGAAGTCACCTGAAATGAATATTGTTTGCATCATGCACTGTTAAAGTCAAGTTTACTGTGTATGTTGGCATATTGTAAATACTTGTGTCCTTAAATCTTATAATTGATATATGACTGATTATTATGAAGGATAAAATTCCTTTCTGGTCACATGGTGTATTCTCCAGTTTTATATTGAAAAAGTATTTGCTCATCCAAAAAACAACTTTATCTAATGTTAGATTATGTCAATAGTTATTATAAAGCTCCTGTTTAATTATTTGTTCTTTCCTGGATGCACTCGATGTTTCCACGACGGATATAAAGCTAAAAAAAAATACATAAATTCTGCATTTGTCATTGTTTGTATGAAACAGTACCTATTATTACGTAATTTTGACATCCTCAGCTAAAAATCTTCATTTCTTTGCATTGATATTCCATGACCCTATACATAACTTAACATTATGTGTCAATTTGAAATAGCTATCAAACATTTCATTTTCTTGGGCCAAAACCAGGCCGTTATGCCCCTTTTCCATCATTAATTTCGAATGTTGATTTGACGATTTTTAAATACACATCCACGGTAATTTTCTTTATAGAGATTTATTTTAAGGGTATAATTTGTTTTTGTTGATATGTCTTTTTGATTGCGTTTAGGAAGCTCGCTACTCAGTTTTAAAATAACAAGCATATAAACACTAGTATATATTGATAGAGGATTAATAAAGTAACAAAAAGAGAAAAAATAGAATAATGGTCAATGTGCTTGTTTTCGAGATATAAACCATTTAAATTTTGGCGGGAAAATGTTCTCTCTTGATTTTTCATTTCATTTAATATTTTCTTGTGGGTCTTCCAATTAAAACTTTTAAACTCGCTACATTTGTTTGTACCTGTGCTAATTCAAGAACTATATACACATTGTGAGATGGATAGAGAGCTGTCTCATTTGCACTCATACAATATAATGTCTTTTTATTTCTAATTACCAAAATCAAGCAAAATTGATGAATATTCATTCATGACCTTCGAACTTGATTTAACGTTAATTGAACAATACATTTTTTTTCGGCGTGCAAATGACGTCTACTGGTTGTTGTTGGTTGCTATCTGGGGTAAAAGTAAGAAAACTTTGCTCAGTGCTCGGAGCACAAATAATATTAGTAAATGTAACTTAAAATATGACTGAAAATTAATGTTATGAAGGATTGACTACCTTTCTGGTCGCAAGTGGTCATCTACAGTTTTAGGCATGCAGCGTTAGTTTCGTTTTAATTCCATGTGTTTACTTGTGTTTGTTATGGAAGCCCTGGAGTGGCATGCAACAATAAAATCACAACTTGTGCGGTCAAGTTATTAACCTGTGTCCACGAGTTGTAATCTATGTTTGAATGTCACTCCAGGGCTTTAATAACAAACACAAAGGCCAAAATATTACCTTTAATTGTTTACAATATACACATTGCGAATTGGATAGAGATTTGTCTCATTTGGCATTCATATCGCATCTTTTTATTTCTAATTAATAAAATCAGGCAAAATTAATGAATATTCATTCATGACCCTTGACCTTGATTTAACGTTCATTGAACATTTTTTTTGCGGACGAACAAAAGACTTCTACTGGTTGTCTTTGTTAACTATCTGTCATATTTGTTTTACTTTATTATTGAACATAAGCAGCCATTTGAAATCAGTTGCCTGCATTTTGATTCTCATAATTGCCCATAGAATAACAAAAACGAACTTCAAATACTGCCATTTGTGTTCATAATGGTGTTATACACATGTTGAAAAGTCTAATGACGTGTATTGTTCAACTGCATCTTGTTTGCACCGCCAGAAGTTAAATCAAATTGTTTGTGTTTGTAGCAAACTATTAGTAAATGTAACTTAATATATGACTGATAATTAATGCTATGAAGGATTGACTACCTTTCTGGTCGCGAGCGGTCGCCTGCAGTTTTAGACAGTGTTAATGTCTTTTTAATGTCATGTGTTTACTTGTTTTTGGTATGGAAATTCTGGAGTGCCATGCAGAAATAAAGTCACAACTTGTGCGGTCAAATTATAAACTTGTACCCATGAGTTGTAATTTCTGTTTGTATTTCTTCCAGGGCTTCCACATTTTATGACCTGTTATTTGTTTGTTTTATTATTTATTTGCTTTCATCTTGGTGTTAAAGCGGAAATGAAGGAGTAATTTTGTGCCTAAAACAATATGTCTTTAATCCTCTCATGAATATGTCTCTTCGTGTGACTTTAAACGTTATAATTACAATTATCATCAACCTGATCGCATGATAAATCTAAGTAAAGTTCACTATTGTTTACTGTACTTATAAAAATAAAAAGGAAGGAGATTTATTTATTTAGATAAAAAAGACTCAATTCAATAAATCAAGCAACATAATTTTTAAGTGCTCTCATTTTTTATATGTTTCTCGTGATATGGCAGCATATGAAAATGAGGATGACTTCAGGAGTCTGAAATTCATTGATCGTCGTTTGTTGATCTGGATGTGTTACATATTTGTTTTTCGTTCATTTTTTTGTACTTAAATTGGGCCATTAGTTTTCTCGTTCGAATTGTTTTACATTTGTCATTTCGAGACCTAGAGCTGAGTATGTGATATGGACTTTGTTCATTGTTGAAGGCCATATGATGACCTTATAGTTGGGATTTTCTGTGTCATTTGGTCTATTATGGAGAGTTATCTCATTGACAACCAGACACGATCTTCTTTTTTTATATTTTCTTTACACATTTTAATAACTATCGGACATATATTGATCATTCATCTTTGTCTAAAGCATTACTTAAATCAGCAAAAAAAAAAATCAAAAGAAATGACCATGAACTATCTGTTATCTTGAACAAAGCAATGGATTAGAATCGGATTATCTGTTTGTTATGATAAGAGACAAGCATTCTAGTGAGTAATTGTATAATATGAACGAAATACAGAAATTAGATATTGTAATAGGTCATGAAGGTCAAATTTGAAAAAAAAACCTGCAGTAACATCCGTGCGAGGGAGCGTCCGTTTGGTTGGGTGGGTATTCATGTTCGTAGCCACGTCCTGTTTGAATTGAAACGTTAAATTAGATGCCTGGTGTAAAATAGTGTCATGCTCTTTACACAAGAACTTAATCAAAAACAACACTTGGGGATCCAAAAGTGGTCTGTTGTTAGGTGCAATGTATGTCTTTTTCAAATATACTATAAAGTTCTAGTGGCGGTTTTAACGAAAACTGAACTCCGAGGAAAAAAATAAACGGAAAGTCCCTAATCAAATGGCAAAATCAAAAGCTCAAACACAACAAACGAATGACAGAGAGCGGACAATCCTTTATTCCGCTGAAGTCCAAACATCAACATTTGATGCAGTATGTTGCAGCAAATTGGTAGACAGGATATGAACTTTACCAATGACAAAAGCAGATTATGAGTAAAATTGAGAATGGAAGTAGGGAATGTGTCAAAAAGACAACAACCCCATCTCAGAGCAGAAAACTGCCGAAGTTCACCAATAGGTTTTCAGCACTGCGAGAATTTCCTACACCCAGCGGCTTGCTTCAGCTGGTCTCTAAACAAAAATGTGTACTAGTTCAGTGATAATTGAAGTTATACTAACGTCTAAAATATATAAAAGAACTTAAATTAAAGACCATACAAGACTAACGAAGGCAAGAGACTCCTAACCTGGAACAGGTACAAACAATGCGGCACGTTAAACATGTTTAAGAGATTTCAACCCTCCACTATACATTGTTCTTCTTGTTGATGTATAATAAAGAAACACACATCATCACGCACAATAAAAAAAAGTTCAAAAGAGTCCAATGCCAGAAAAGGTAACAAAAGAAACTAAGCCAAATGACAATGATACATACATCAAGAAAGGACTACTAAGAGTTACTGAAATGGCAGATTCAGACCTCAATTAAATTGATTGACAGATTATGTCTTCATCATATGAATATCAATCACAATCTCTACTTAAGTATGAGTGTATGATTTCTTTCATAAGTGCTTCGACCAGATTTACATATGTTATTCATACGGAATTTTGTGGATATTTGTAAAATACCTGGGCCAGTCAAAATACAACTATCTTGTCATTTAAAGTGTTTTATAGGCCTAGACGATAGTTTAACACAATTATACAAAACACAAAATGTGTGCATTTCATATTTTCCCGTCGAATATATAAAAGAAGATGTGGTATGATTGCCAATGAGACAACTATCCACAAAAGACCAAAATGACACAGACATTAACAACTATAGGTCACCGTACGGCCCATACCGCATAGTCAGCTATAAAAGGCCCCGATAAGACAATGTAAAACAAAGTCAAACGAAACGAAAAAACTAATTACAGCCTTATTTATGTAAAAATAATTGAACGAAAAACAAATATGTAACACATAAACAAACGACATGTGGCGGGGTTAAACATGTTAGCGGGATCCCAACCCTCCCCTAACCTGGGACAGTGGTATAACAGTACAACATAAGAACGAACTATAAAAATCAGTTGAAAAAGGCTTAACTCATCAGATGGACAAAAATACAAGTGGACGTGGCCCGGTACTTATACATCCCGACACCAAAAGACACAATGAACAGATCTGAGAGTACTCGCGATATCTGACAGCTAGTTCAAAGCCACTAACAACTAATAAAAAAATCATGCAACTAAGACTTAACTATCAATCCGTACACATCCAACATCCAATAGATTTAGTGTTAAGACGTCATAAACAGCCAGAGAAAAACATGACCTTGTGCAATGCCAAGTTACAGGTATCGACAGATTGTAGATCCATGAATATGTATATGCATATAACATATTAGTAATATTTAGTTAGCTTTTAATTTACTGATAACAAAATCAATATTTATACCAATAAAAACAATATTCAATGATCTTATTACAGTGTTGAATAGGTAATCTTTTAGAATAAGTTTATCTAAAGGAGCGACAAGTTTACATGGATCATTTCTAAATTTCCGGGCACGGTTAACAACATTTCCGTAAAAATGAGGATGTGCTATCCCGTTTGAAATAAGTTTTCTACAGGTACAACCAAACTTTATATTTTATATTTACTATACACATTTTAATAACTATCGGACATATATTGATCATTCAACTTTGCCTCAAGCAGTACTTAAATCAGCAAAAAAAAATTCAAAAGAAATGACCATGAACTATCTGTTATCTTGAACAAAGCAATGGATTAGAATCAGATTATGTGTTTGTTATGATAAGAGACAAGCATTCTAGTGAGTAATTGTATAATATGAACGAAATACAAAAATGAGATATTGTAGTGCTCTTTACACAAGAACTTAATCAAAAACAACACTTAGGGATCCAAATATGGCCTGTTGTTAGGTGCAATGTATGTCTTTTTCAAATATACTATAAAGTTCTAGTGGTGGTTTTAAAAGTAAAATCACAAAGATAACTGAACTCCGAGGGAAAAAATGAACGGAAAGTCCCTAATTAAATGACAAAATCAAAAGCTCGAACACAACAAAGAATGACAGAGCGCGGACAATCCCTTATTCCGCTGAAGTCCAAACATCAACATTTGCTGCAGTATGTTGCAGCAAATTGGTAGACAGGATATGAACTTTACCAATGACAAAAGCAGATTATGAGTAAAATTGAGAATGGAAGTAGGGAATGTGTCAAAAAGACAACAACCCCATCTCAGAGCAGAAAACTGCCGAAGTTCACCAATAGGTTTTCAGCACTGCGAGAATTTCCTACACCCAGCGGCTTGCTTCAGCTGGTCTCTAAACAAAAATCTGTACTAGTTCAGTGATAATTGATGTCATTCTAAAGTCCAAAATATATATATGAACTTAAATTAAAGACCATACAAGACTAACGAAGGCAAGAGACTCCTAACCTGGAACAGGCACAAACAATGCGGCACGTTAAACATGTTTAAGAGATTTCAACCCTCCACTATACATTGTTCTTCTTGTTGATGTATAATAAAGAAACACACATCATTACGCACAATAAAAAAGTTTATAAGAGTCCAATGCCAGAAAAGGTAACAAAAGAAACTAAGCAAAATGACAATGATACATACATCAAGAAAGGACTACTAGCAGTTACTGAAATGCCAGATGCAGACCTCAATTAAATTGATTGAAATATTCTGTCTTCATCATATGAATATCAAGCACAATCCCTACGTAAGTATGAGTGTATGATTTCTTTCATAAGTGCTTTGACCACATTTACATATGTTATTCATACCGTTATTTGTAAAATACCTGGGCCAGTCAAAATACAACTATATTGTCATTTAAAGTGTTTTATAGTCAAACAAAATTATACAAAACACAAAATAGAAAAGACTGAGCGACATGTACCTCAGCAAAACATAATTACATAATAATGTTGCAACATATTTTTTTTTAAATAAAGACATTTTTTTTTCATTTTTCTAAAATGTGCTTCTAAAATGTTTACATGAAGTTGATTGGAAAAAGAGCGAATTTTTAAATTGTAAAAATTCTATCGAAACGATCCTCTGAAATATTAATCTAAAGTCATGACATACTATATGAGGATATATACAACTTAGAAATATTATCAAACATTTTGCGTATGAAAAGTCATTGAGTACATTCAACGGACATTTTTAATGTATAAACCCTAGAATCATTGAAAAACTCTTCAGTTTTTTGCCACTAGATAAGTTCCTATGATCAACAATGATTATAGACTTAAAATTATGTCAGCAAGACAGGCGTTAAATATACATTAAAGACAAACTAAACAGTTGGAACATAATTATTTAAAGAAAATTAGACAACACAAGTCAGTTTACAAAAACACGTTCAAAATAAGGCCGAGGCGGACCAGTTTAAAATATTTGTCAATTAGCAATTTCTTTTTGTGCCATGTGCTTGATAATTGTTCTCGACATTTGAATAAAACAACCCGATAAATGCTTTATTTTTTTAAAGTTTATAACCGGTCGTTTACACTACAACCTTGTATAAGTTCAGCATCTTAACTCTAATGCCATAAAACATGACGAAATAAAAAAAACTTGCAGTACTACGTTAAAATTTGTACCTTCCACCTAGATTAAGGGCATACGATACAGTTACAGGGGAGGTGATGACGTTGCTAACGTAAAATGTTATTTTCGCGACGTCAAACTATGACATATCGGGAAAAGATGCATTTTTCGACTATTTTTTATCATTCAAACTGATTTAATTTGAAAACGAGTGCATGGATCTCTATTTTTTAAAACGACATTTTGTTTCATTTTGCAGGGAGATTATGTGGACCAAATTTTATAAAACTGTAAATAGAGGAATTTTTTTAATTTTGATAAATATACAGCCAAAAAATACGATTTTTTCTTAATTGATGACCATTTGATAAATATGAGTTATTTCTGAATAAAAAATGCATAATTTTTTAGGATACTAAAAACAATTTGTGTTTATCTTTTAAAACAAAAAAAGTTATGGCTTTCTTTCGGAAGGGAAAATACGGCCACAAATCCGAATTTTGAGCAAATATACAAAATTGCGACCTTATTTAACTCAAAAAGTAGCACATAAAGGTATATTTTTTATTACATATTTGATTTAAGCAGGCAAAAACTAGCCTATATGGAAATTTTCATCAAACTGTAAATCCAGAATCAAAACTGTATCGTATGCCCTTAAGACGAGTGTCTACGGGTTGTCAGTCTCTTATTAAGTCATGGAGCCCCTTTTCGAGGTGTTTGATTTTTTAAATATTGTAAAAAAAAGGATGACTCGGACTTTTACCTTATTTAAATTGGTATTAATTGGGTCTCAAATCAAAAGAGAAAATCAAGAATCTGCTTATAAAATTCAGTCAAATGAACTTTTATGAGCTATAACATATATAAGATAAATAGGTTTTATGGAACAAACTTTTATCTTGAATCGTATGGAAAAACCAAGCAGTCCAAACAGCTAACAAAAATTCCAAAACCTCAACTAAGTACATCCTAAATGCTCTTTATTTTCCAATTTTCAGCTTTATGATTCAAAAGTCCCAAATGAGTCTACTTTACTTAGATCGCGGGTCTGGTGTATAACATTTAAATCCAGGTATCTTTGATACCTTTATTATTACAATAAATAAACTCATAATAGATACCAGGACTAAATTTAGTATATACGCCAGATGCGCGTTTCGTCTACAAAAGACTCATCAGTGACGCCCGAATACAAAAAAGTTAAAAAGGCCAAATAAAATACGAAGTTGAAGAGCATTGTGGACCAAAATGTAGGATCTCATGAGCCACGGACTTGTAAGGGATCCTTTACAACATGTGACACTCGTCATGTTATTCATATTAGTACATATTTTGTTACTTATTTACATATAATATAACGTTAGTGTGCATTTCATATTTTCCCGTCGAAGACTTCTTGTAATTTCTGTTTATCAGTATATAATCACGAATTATTTTCTTATTTGTGGCCACAAACGCAATTTAAATTGTTACAGCGATTTTTTGTTATGCTAAAATAGTTTAAATAATATTGTAAAAATAAACACATATTCCCAATTCAACAACTAAATCGTGTTCCCAATATAACAACGAACCCATGTGATATTGATAGTTAAAGTCATAAGAAACCTCAAATCAAAAAAAATAATGAATATGTTTTTTTATAACTCAATGGATAGTTTTTATTATAAAACTATGTACATATACTTTTTTTCTGAAGGAAATTCTTTAATTTATTCATATTTAGATGAAGTTTACTTTATTTTAATTGATTCCTTCCAGGAAGCAATTACCCCGACATATTTTCCGTTTGCAAAGTGACCTCAGTGTGACCCATCTCGTAAAAATCCGGTGATCACAATACGCATGGACGTCCTTAAAATAGACTATTATCTGAATTTACATGTTAAACACGTGCTCAGTTTCCATGCTTTTTTGTTGATTTTTTGTCGGCTGTTGACAAACAGGTGACAATCGTAAAACTTCGGCTTCAAAACACGAAATTTAATTACCTGCCATATTTTAATAACAACACTGACGGATTGAAAAAAAAAATTGACGATTATACGAAATTTACTAGAAAAAAAAATGATAAATTCGTGCACAGAAGACTAAGTTTATGATGTTTGTATGCATTGGTTCAAGAATTTAAAGAACATTATTTTTCATCGGTCACTCGTTTCTTATGACTTTAATAAATACATTTAGAAAATGTATGTAAACACTTAAATGTGCAAATTAGTCATAGAGGTATACAGGTTTAGTTCTACAAAGAGGAAGGGCTAAATTTTCCTCATAGAGTTAATAAACAGTTAATTAACAATATCACAGTTAGTTTACATGTGCTAATTTGAAGCTCTGACAAGTTATTTCTGATGACCAATCTGGTTTTTGTTGGAATTCGGATTGATCGATCTTACAATTTCTATAACGTGTACATTTAAAACATCAGCTTATTAATTAAGCGCTTTGTTTGTTCCTCATAATAATAAACCAAGAAATAAGTGCAAAAGTCATCATATTTCGAGTGTCACATGTGGAGCAGGATCTTCTTACCCTTCCGGAGTAATTGAGATCACCTAATTGTTTGTTGGGTTCGTGTTGCTTAGTCTTTAGTTTTCTATGTTGTTTTTGTGTACTATGTTTTATCTGTTTTTCTTTTTCTTTTAGACATGACATTGTCAGTTTATTTTTAATTTATGAGTTTGACTGTCCCGCTGGTATCTTTCGTTCTGTTATTATGTGTTCTTTACCTAGTTTAAAGCATTTAGTCGATATCACTGTTAGTTGTTGAATGTCAGTCCTGTGGTATCATCGGCATAAAAAATGTCCGTATATAAATTGATAAATTATAAAGAAACTACAGTTTCAACTTTTTTCGGGCATACTTGATTTTAAATGGATATGGCTACTAGTTTTCCACTTTGTTGGTCACATAGCTCTCTCACTGGTACGCATCGTTTTAAAAAAAAATAGTTTTGGTAGTTTCTGATGAAGGTAAATTGTTTTATGTCCTCATTTGTCATATAGCTCATTAACTGTTTCGCTTAGATATATTAAGCTTTACCATTGTAATGTAAACCCAGGAAAGCACTTCGAATGCAAATTTTTATAGTACTGTTTTCATTTTAAGATAAATGATTTTTGCAGACTAACTCTGGAATTGTTCAAGTAATATATACGTGGAACGTTTTCTGTAAATAATTGTTGGAACCTCACACAGACTTTATAATTGGTATTTGTTGCTTCTTCTCGCGGCATTTACAAGAAGTTAAAACAAAGACTGGTCGGCTCGGAGTCAGAACGATTTGTCCGGGTAAAAAATCGTCTTCCTGTGGACTGTTACTTTCTGTACTAACAAGAAAAAACCGACTTAGCTTGCCAGTCTAGTTCAAAGCATGATTGATATTTATATGACATTGACATATTCTAGTTCTGATTATACATATGAATTTGACGCTAAACGTTAAGCAGACATCATCATCATCTATATCAACCCTTCCCTCACTGATCCTGTCTTATTAAATTGTATATAACATGACTTCAATCAGGATACAGTCTTAGGCTCATGATATACAATATACTCTTGATATCTAGAGTCAATATTTGCCCAAATTAAGATGGTGCATGTGGTCATGTCAAGCTGTGTTAGTTTAGACGAACCCAACAAGATTTGTAATAATGGGATACATGAGAAACAAGATCTCATTGTACATATCGGTCATTGGGTTGTATTTAAAAAACAAACATGAAAAATTCCAAACTTGATAAAAAAAAAAACCTTACTTAAAACCTTCACTAAATTCTTCTGTAGATATAAAGATTTGGTTTTGAAATTTGGTTTAATTTTTTGGAGATGGTGTTTACCGTGCCCGTAAATTTATGAATCCCTTAAAAATTTATCTAAAAGGTTACCAATTGATCATTGTTATTCAATCATTGAATATTGTCAGCGACAAGGGTTAAAAGTATGTCTACCAAAGGAGGGAAGGAAAAACACTTCATTAAAAATTAGCGTCCAATTACTTTTTTATGTGTTGACTAAAAATTAGCATCTGCTTGCATAGCAATGAAATTACAACCTCTACTGCAAAATATTAGAAGTCAGACACAAAAAGGATTTTAAAAAGGAAGATACTTTCAATTGGTGAATGTGTTAGAATTATTGCAGATTTGATTTATAAAATAGAAGAAGAAAATATTCGAAGACTATCATTACTGGTTGACTTTGAAAAAGCCTTCGACACGTTCGAATGGTCTTTTATTGAAAAAAGTGGAGATTTTTATGGATTTGTTCCCATACTTTGTAGATGGATAAAATGTTTATACAGACATTATCAGCACAGTATGGCATGGTATTGGTTGCAAAAATTCGATATTTTTCATTTAAATGCAAGATTTTATATTCAATTGGTATATTTCTTCATTTAAATGCAATATTTTTCATTTGAATGGTATATTTTTTTTCCTTTGAATGGTATATTTTTTCATTTAGATGCAATATTTTTTATTTAAATGGTATAATTTTTCATTTAAATGCAATATTTTTTTTATTCAAATGGTATAATTTTCCATTCAAATGGTATAATTTTTCATTCAAATGGTATAATTTTCATTCAAATGCAATATTTTTTATTCAATTGGTATGATAGTTTTATATTTATATGCAATAATTGCATCATGGGAAATTCTTTGACGCCTTAAGGTCAAATTTGCAACAACGTTTGTGATTGGTCGGTACTTATTTGGATTTCTCTCCTTTCTTTCTCAACTTGAGTGACCAATAATTAAAAAAAACGCTTCAGAATATCGCCCTTTAACTAAATCTGGCTTTCGTGCGAGTCCTGCACTGGATGTTTTATTAAAATCTTGTGGTCCAGACCTGACTAGTATTTCTATTGCAAAATTTCGATGGTCACAACGTTCGGGCCACTTTTCAAAAACTTCCATTGTATATAGATATATATGCAAGTACATTGTATACCTTTTTTTTTTTTAAATAGGTTAGACTTTGAATGGTTTTACACTAGTCATTTTTGGGGCCCTTTATGGCTTTCTGTTCGGTTTGAGCCAAGGCTCCGTGTTGAAGACCGTACTTTGACCTATAATGGTTTACATTTACAAATTTTGACTTAGATGAAGAGTTGTCTCACCGGCACTCATACCACATCTTCTTATATCTATATACAACGTAAACTAGACGTTTCTCAGTGTTTTTTTGTTTGTTTGTTAAATCCTTTGCCGCGCGTTGTGTACTGTTTGATAACTCAATCAGGAAGAACAAGATTTATTTTAGTTCTAGTTGTTACATGTATTAGCTTTGAGCAAATTTCCAGTAATTGCAAATACTTTTATGTCGGTGCTTTGTGTCTATTGTCTTAAAATTAGTTTTTTGTGTGTGTCGTTCCGATCTTTTGAGTTAATCTAATATAATTGCAACTGATTTTACAGGTTGTTAAATTACTGTACTGTTATACCACTGTCCCATATTCGGGATGAATTGAGTGCTCACAAACATGTTGTTGTACTGTTACACCGCTGTCCCAGATTAGGGGGAGGATTTGGGATCCCGCTAACATGCATGTTTAACCCCGCCACATTTGTATGCATGTGCTTGTCCCAAGTCAGGAGCCTGTCATTCAGTGCATGGTTGCCGTTTGTTGCTGTGTTATACATATTTGTGTTCGTTCATTATTTGTACATTAATTCGGTCGCTAGTTTTCTCTAATGAATTATTTTACATTTGTGATTTCGGTGCCTTTTATAGCTGACTGTGCGATGTATACGTAGCTTATTCTCGAAGGCCGTACGGTGACTTATAGCTGTTCATTTCTGTGTCATTTGGTCTCTTGTGGAGAGTTGTCTCATTTGCAATCATACCACATCTTCGTTTCTATATCAACCCTGCTATATTCTTTATTTACCTGTCCAAGGTCAGGAGCCTGTTGTTTAGTGGTTGTCGTTGGTTCATGTCTCGACTCATATTTGATATTTTGTAAATTGTTTTGTTATGATCCTTTATCCCCTTCCCTCTGCATCTTTGTGTTGGAACTACTTAGTGCAGCTTTAAAATATGACCCAATTGTTTCTGGTGTCACAATTAACGACTCTGAGATTTTTTACTAAGTCAATATGCAGATGACTCCTCTCTGATTTTGGATAAAAATGAGGAATCTCTTAAACAAACATTGCACATTTTTGATAGTTTTGCTGCCTGTGTTAGTTTGAGGGGAAATGTTGATAAAACTGAAGCCATATGGGTTGGCTCAAGATAAGACAGTAATGAAAAACTGTTACCAAACAAGAAATTATCTTGGAATACACCAGGAAAGTTTAAACTGTTGGGAATTCATTTCAATCTCTTAAATGAGGATAAAACGTTAGAAAATTATACAGAAAAAAGCATGAACAGTCTTCTCAATTTATGGTCATACAGCAACTTGACATATATTAGCAAAACCATTGTTATCAAAACTTTGACTCTCCCGCTTTTGGTACAGGTTCTGACAGTACTTCCAAATCCACCAGTTCAGGTTATACAAGAAATACAAGGAATTTTCATCAAATTTTTATGGGATGGAAAACCAGACAAAATCAAAAGGAAGATATAATAAATAATAAGATGAGGGAGGTTTAAAATTCCCACATACAGAAAGTTTTTGTATGTCCCTTAAAATGTCATGGCTTTATAAATTGCTAGATCCGTTGAATATTTCTCCCTGGAAATTTTTATTATTGAGTTATATCGAAAAATATGGAGGGGATAAATATTGTACCTGACAAAAGAGGGTCTGGAAAAAAATTGCAAGAAAGTTAAATCCTTTATGGAGGGACATTTTTCTAAATCTGGCTAAATTGAAGCCAGAAAAGGTGAAAAATTCAAACAATCCCATTAATATCCTGGGTCAACCCATTTAGCTGAATATCAAAATAAAAATATGTGGAAAGCCATTTATTTTTGAAGATTATTGTAATGATGGTAAATTTTTTATAAATGATCTTATCTCAGATGGGAAAAACATACTGACATTTGAGCAGCTTAAAACTCAGTATGCAGTTAAAACCAATTTTGTTCAATATCATGGTCTTGTTAGTGCAATCCCAGATATCTGGAAGAAAACAATTTCAGATCACGGTTGATTAGATATTATTGAAAATGATATTGTAGAAACAATAAAAAATGATAAAAAAACACATGTAAATATTTTTATCAATTATTTCTAGAAAAATATAAAGACAGTCCTTTAAGATCAGAAAACAAATGGTCTGATGATTTATGTGTAAAGGTTGATGGTTGGGGAAAAATTTATTCGATGGCATTTCAAGCAACAAAAAGCACGAAACTTCAAAATTTTCAATTCAAGTTCTTACATAGAATTGTATACAAAAACTCTTTTCTTAATAAATGTGGTTTAATATAGAAACAGAAATTTTCACTCTTTGCACTGCAACCAAAGAAAGCTTATTGTATATTTTTTTGAAATGTATATACAGCAAAAATATTTGGATATCACTTCAAGATATATTATCAAAATATGGATTTAGCCTTAAACATATAGAGGCAAATGATTTTATTTTTGGAATTGGGTAAATTGTTAACCCATATATTGTTGATTTTAAAATTTTTATATTTATAGCTGTAAAAATTCGGGAGAAAAACCTTCTGTGAAAGGTAGTATTGCATATTTAAAATACTGTATAAGAATAGAACAACATACAGTAAATTTCTTATCGCCTACACAAAAAGAATATAAAGATAAAAAATGGTTGCCGTTACAATCTGTCCTAGGTGATTTAAATATTTTATAACTGGTACAAATTATAGTTATATTTTGTTTTATGACTTGCTATCAAAAGTTGTCATATAATAGTAATATCTTTAGGACCATACTTGAAACTGTACATGTGTGTAATCCTGCTTGATTGTTTTCTGTCTCTATGTCAAAAATAAACTAATAACCAAAAAAATATTGTTTTTGTTTGTATCAATATTGATTATGTTATCAGTTAATTAAGAGCAAACTAAATATTTTTGTTATATACATAGAGAATATCATATGGCTTTTTCAATATCGCATCCGTATCAACCCGAGACACCAATATAATCCCAAGAGCTCTGCTCGAGGGATTATATTTGTTGAGGGTTGATACGGTGTGTGATATTGAAAAAGCCATATCATATACACTTTATTATATACATAATACCTCAAGTAGATGTTTTTTATGTGACATGACGTCATACAGATAAGGAGGTTTGAAATGACGTCATACATTTTATAGGTTTGACATGACGTCATACAGATTAGGGATTTGATAAACAAGCCTTTGCAACAGTGACTGCAATCGATGACGTGACGTCATACAGATTAAAGGTGTGATAAAGCTTTTGTAACCGTGCTGATATCGATATCATCACAGGTGGCTGATACAGCACGCTTGCCATTGATTGTATTACACATACAATTTATCTGTATTTACTACTAAGTATATAATAAATACTAGTATACACATTCATGGCCCTACAATCTGTTGATACCTGTCTCTTGGCTTTGTATATGATTTGTATCCATCTGATGAGTTTAGCCTTTTCAATTGAATTGTATAGTATGTTCTTATGTTGTACTATTACACACACTTGTAACATGTTTAACCCCGTAAAATTCTATATGTATGTGCCTGTCCAAAGTCAGGAGCCTGTTTATTAGTGGTTATCGTTTGGTGAGATGATACATTTTGTTTTTCGTTCAATTTTTGTACATACATTAGGTAGTTAGTTTTCACGTTTTAAATGTTTATATATAGTGTTGAAGGCCGTACGGTGACCGATAGCTAATGTTTGTGTCATTTGATCTCTTGTGGAGCATTGTCTCATTGACAATCATACCACATTTTCTTTTAATATTAACTTTCAAAGCAATGAAAGCCAGCAAAATATAAATACTGAAATACATTAACAGTTTTTTTTTATTTCTGTAATGGCCATAAAATGAAATGTTTTTTTCTTCTTCTAAATGAGCAATTGTTGTATTTTGAAATAAAAATGATATTTTGCTTTCTTCCGTATAAATAAATATGTAACTAGTAATAATACAGCTGCTCCTATACCATGTAAATATGTTCACCTTAATTCTTATGAATTTAACACTTCAAGGTATTTAATATATTTAAGACGGTCTTGGATTATGCATATGTCAAAACTGTGGCAAACTAATAAAAAACATAAATTCACGTCAATTCCTTTCGAAGGTCAATTCATTTCAAAGGTCAATTCATTTACTCTTAAATTTGTCATAATTCAGATTTAATTCAAAATGCCAATTCAAAGCTTTTTGACGCAACTCAACTTCAGTAACTGTAACGTATGATGTATTATGAATTAGGCAACGATAATTTAACTTCAAGGGGGAAGTTAAAAAAATTCTGATCAGAAATTTGTAGATTCTGTGTCGCTCACCTTGGTCTATGTGCATATTAAACAAAGGAATCAGATGGATTCATGACAAAAATGTGTTTTGGTGATGGTGATGTGTTTGTAGATCATACTTTACTGATCATTCTTGCTACTTAGAATTGTCTCTATCTGTAATGAACTTGGCCCTTTAGTTACAAAGGAAAACATTTTGTAAAAACTTATCAAAATTTACCAAATTAATTGAAATTGTTAAAAACTGACTATAAAGAGCAATAACTCCTTAAGGGGTCAACTGATCATTTTGGTCATGTTTGACTTATTAGTAGATCTTACTTTACTGAATTTTATTGCTGTTGACAGTTTAACTATATCTATAATAGTATTCAAGATAATAACCAAAACCGGAAAAATTTCCTTAAAGATTACCAAATGGGGACAGTAACCCAACAATCAGTTGTCCAATTCATCTGAAAATTTCAGGGCAGATAGATATTTACTTGATAAACCAGTAAACGCCTTGTAAGATTTGCTATAAATGCTTTGGTTTCAGAGTTATAAGCCAAAATCTACATTTTACTCCTATGTTCTATTTTTAGCCATGGCGGCCATCTTGGTAGGTTTGGCGGGTCAGCGGACACAATTTTTAAACTAAATATCCTTATGATGATTGTGACCAAGTGTGGTTAAATTTGGGCCAGTAGTTTCAGAGGAGAAGATTTTTGTAAAAGTTAACGACGACGACGGACGACGGACGATGAACGACGGACGACGGACGACGACGGACGCCAAGTGATGAGAAAAGCTCACTTGGTCCTGTGGGCCAGGTGAGTTAAAAATGTGGTTTAACAGATGTTTTAAAATAATATTCTGAATCCAGATTTTCCCTATACCTGATATGGTCAAATTGAAAAAAATATGATTGATTACGTAGGAAAACTAAGTAAAACCTTCTGGCTAAGACAATAAACCACAACAACCATGCATGATTTTAAAGGGTTACTCCCTTGTTAAAATGTGATTTGAAGTTGCTTTCAACAACTGTTTCATGTAGTACTCCTATAAAGGTAATTTGTGTCTATTATTGTTTTACGTTAGCTTGGCGTTGTGTGATTTATGTTTATCTTTTGAGGTAGCCATTTGCAATTGATTTTTACATATTTTTACAGATTTACCTCATATTGAGCAGTTTTTTTTAGTATCTCGTGATTTATGAGAGGAGAGGGTGGAATTGAGAGCTCACAAACATGTTCAACCCCGACATGAAATCAATTTGTTCTATCTCAGCCTTATTCAATATAACTTAGATCATTCTAAGTTTTGAAAAGGAATGTATTGGTTTTTATTATTTTCCGACATTATTCTGAGTATCAAGAAAAAAGTACTGTAACACAATATTTTCTGATATTTCTAAAGAAGCTTGCACACATCTGGTAGTGGAAGATATTAGCAAGCAAAATCGGGGGAATTGTGCAAATGATGATACAAGCATGAAAATTACCACAAAGCACCATTATTATATACTATGTAAGAAATAACTGCTGGCCATTAAAAAAAATATTTTTTTTAAGATGGCCACGGCCATTTGTTAAAATGGCTGTTTTCTTTAGTTGGAAAATACTGATTTTTCTGGAAAACTTTTCTTTAAACTTCTTTTAGTAAAAACAATTACCAGGTTTGGTGGCTACCTTCCTTACATCACATATTTATTAAAAAGGAATGTTTGACATATCCAGTATTTGCGCATGCGTGAAAATGTAACAAAATTCTTTAAAAAACATTTGAACTATTTACTATATATTAAGTGTTTTTGGATTTCTAATGATATTATGAATTGGTTTAATAACATTTTTCAAGGTTATGATACACATATGTTTCACACTTTTGCGCATGTGCAAACTATTTATAGACATCAAGAGCGATTTGTATGCACTACCAGGCAATTCTCAAATGTGGTTAATCCCGGAGAAACATCAATTGTAACTGCAGATCAGCCACTTTCGAAAGCACCTAATCAAATTCAGTGGGAATGACCTGATTTGTAAGGAAATTATAAGTGTATCGTCATGTTTGGTGGATTGCACATTGAAATGACTTGTATTTTGCTTAAAATTTGTTAATTTCAGATTATGAAAGCTAAACTCAGAATATATAATTATGTCATGACTCTGTGACGTTCAATGATTTAAAAGATTGGTGCAAGGAAATAGAGTCATCTCGACTACAGTTTAATTCCTGGCGTTCAATTATACATTAAGAACTTCTTCTTATTTTGTACTTTTCAAACAGTCCATATGCCTTATATAAAATCTTGCATCGATAAGTATTCAAAAGTAGACATTGTATTTGATGTTTAGTAAATGAATAATTTAAAGGCTGTGACAAGACAAAGGCAAGGTTCTTGTGCCAAATGAAAAGGTGTTGGTTCTGGTAGAACACCAAAGGTATGGAGTAGTTTTCTCTGTGAAGATGACAACAAAACGAAATTGTTCAAGTTTATTGCTGAGAAATTTGCTTCTTAAGAGGCTAATAAAAATGTGTGTGTTACTCATAGTTAAAATTTTCTTTGCAATTTCAATAAAGATACTTCCTATCTATCACCTTGTAATCATGAAAAGCAGATACACGAATGTTTGTCCATGTTCGGTATGATTATGAAAAATGTTGTAAAATGTAATTTTAGGTAGTACTGACACAGATGTAATAGTATCAAGAATTGCAGCAATCGTAAAATTAGATAAAACAAATTGTGGATAGGTTATGGAAGGAATAACGACTTTTGATGGCTTCCTTCAGAGCACATAAAAAGAGAAGTATATCAAGGAGGAGTTGTTTGGGCTCAGCCTGATTCATGTATTCGACAGGCACGTGTTCCAAGTCATGAACACTGGGGTTGGATGGAAGAAAGAATCAATGACAGGTGGAAACCAAAATGGACTTCTTTGATTGCCGTTGTATCCTCGTGTCAGAAAAGTTTGAAATGCGGAGGCGAAAAACCAGCTGTGTTGGTAACTGTAGATGCTACCGTTCTGGCCTTCCTTGTACGGGTTCTGGTATAGGCAACTATCAGATAATTATGAAATAAGCAACCTGACTTTCTAACCAAACTAGGCATTTAAACTTAACAAATTGATGGAAATTATAAAAATATTTTCTACGTATTTGCCGCCATTTTGGAACCGGAAGTCACTATTTTCTTCATTTATGTGTTGTTTTGTCGTACTTAGGAATTTTTGTAAACTTTTTATCATAACGTACATTGGATTATACCTATAGCACATCTTTCACGGATTTACATCCCATGTGAAGTTTCTTAGAAGTATAAAAATTGAAATTTTTGACTTTTTTGCCGGCATTTTGAAAGCGGAAGTCACCTTTAGTTTCATTATTTTCTAGTCGTAATTTAGGAACATTTACTTTTTATCAAATCTAACATTAGAATTTACATATAACACACCTTTTAAAGGATAAACGAATTATTGTCAATTTGTAATGACGCCATTTCCGAAATGTGTGGTAGCCATCTTGAAAAAATGATTTATTTTTCTGGCCAGCAGCGGATTTTTTTTAAGTATCATTTAGTCAACCTTTATACCCAATTTCATGCTTGTATCACGATTTGCACAATTATGTCCATAATATCTCCCACTATGGCGTAGATTTTACTTTACCTTATATTCATGTTTTCTGCCTTATATTTTATTTTAATTCTTTTTGCATACTAATGCTCTTTACTGCATGTTAAGGACACAGTGAGTCAATTTTTCAGACCATGTAGCTTGAACAGATCTGTAATGTTCAGTATGGGTATAATATGGTATATACTTACATTAGGCATTTATGAAAAGGTTCTCTCATCCTCAGTTTGTATTTTTTTTTACTTTCAAACACTCTTCGATTCTGTCTCATATTTAAACAGTTGGGATATTTTTTTCTTGCTTTCGGACAATATACCCTTCTTTTTCTTTCTTTACAAAATGGTTTGTTCAATTACGTCAGACGAGTATAATTACAATATGATTAGTTATCAGGATTATAATTTAATACCCCAGACGCGCGTTTCGTCTACACATATAAAACTAATTAGTGACGCGCACATCAAAATAGTTTTAAAAACAACCAGGTACAAAGTTGAATAGCATTGAGGATCCCAAAAAACTTCATTTTACAGGGAAATTACAAGCTATTACAAGCAATTAAAAAATATTGGTTTGCATTTGTTCTTGAATTTTCAAGAAAACGTAAAGTCTTTTTTATGTACCACTCATTATAAAATGGCCTACATGATTTGAATTCCGTTTTCTTATAATTTAATTTTGCATGTAACGCGTCTTCTGATTTGCTGACGTTATTTTGTTATGAGCCCATAGACATAATTTAGTCATGTGACCGTGACGTCATCAACGTTTTTACATGGTTTTCTATGGTTTAAACTAGAATTTAGAATTAAGTTATAAGAAATGACTGTAATATTTTTTCTGTCTATTCGAAATAACATTAAAAATGTGGTGCACACTGTTAAATAACCCGCAATGCACATTATTCAGTATGCACCAAATGTTTTATGTCATTTCTTCATAGACAGAAAAATATTACAGTCATTCCTTAAATTGTTGTAATAACCGTCAAACTACCTGACGTCAATAAAGTACGTCATTTGTACTTATGTGGGGTATGGTATCGACGTCAGAATGTTGACCATATGGGAAATGTTTTACGTAGGATCAAACGGATATTTTGACCATGATAGTTAAAGCATGCATGGATTATCGTTAGCAATAAACAGTTGTAACTGACGTCAAAAATTAGCGTATAAGAAAAAGTCTTGTAATGGAAAGGGTGTAAATGAATTGTTTATACTCAGTTACGTCAATTAACTTGAATTGACCTTTCCAATTCAATCTGAATTAAATCACATATATATTAGAATTTTTTTGTTGTTAATTTCTAATTTGACTTTGAGTCATTTCATTAAAAAAAACAACAGTCACAGTGATATGTATTTCAATGTTTTGTCTTCGCGACATCCTTGCATGCGATTACACCTTGCAAGCTTTTCCAGATGCTGAAATACTAGATATAATGCCAAATTAATGACTATTATATTTACAACATATATGCTAGTGGTAATTTACAGAAGTTCCTTTAACAAATTGCGTAAAAATCATTAAAATTATCGAATATTTGATTGAAGTTATATTTCAAATGAATTATTTTCGGATTCACAAATGTATCAAATGAATTATTTTCGTCTTTAAATTAGAGGCAACAGTATTTTACCTGAAAAATTAAAGTCAGGAATATGATAGTAGTTTTTCACTCGTTTGACGTATTTGATCTTTTATTTTGCCATTTGATTAGGGACTTCCCGTTTTTAACTTTCCTTGGATTTCGGTATTTTTGATATTTCCCTTTTTAGTTTATCGGAAGACATACTGTTTGTCAAAATGTGAAGCCGACCATCACTGTCCATTTCGAGGATAAGATCAAACAGTTCTGTAATCGTGTCTTTAATCTTTTAAAAGTTCACTGGAATATATCAAATACAAAAAGTAAGCGACAGATGGGTATCTGAATAACAGGACAATATAATTTACGTTGTGTGCTATTGAAACTGAACAATTTTGCCAGATGATTGTCGTCTTTGTCGCATGAGTACAAAACTAAGTCGGTTTTAGAGGTGCAAAATAAGCATAAGTTCGGTATCATAAGTCACGTGTTTTTCTCGTGTTAGTCGATTATATATAGTCGTGTTGCCTATTCTTAATAGTTTTCTATGTTGTGTCTTGTCTACTATTATTTATCTGTTTGTCTTTTTTATTTTTAGCCATAGCGTCGTCAAGTTATTTTTCGATCTATGAGTTTTATTTCCCCCGTTTATATAACACTAAACAACAAAAACTGTACATTTTCAGCAATAACAATTTTAATAAAGATATGGAGAAAAACAAGTGAATAGCAAACCGACAATTTTTCTCGTGTTTTTCAAAGTTTTTCTATTAACAAATGGCTTTGGTATTCAGAAAATAATTACCTCTGTGTTATATATAAATGTATATGAATTCACAGTTTCACAGTGTGATGTAAAACATTAAATATATCAGAAGAGGGACGAAAGTTATTAGAGGGACAGTAAAACTCAAAGATTGAAAATAAACCGACAATGCCATGGCTTAAAAAGAAGACAAACTTACAAACAACAACACACAAGACACAACATAAAAACACTAAACTTTAAGCAACACGAACCCCACCATAAACTAGGGGTGATCTCATGATCAGGTGCTCTGGAAGGGTAAGCAAATCCTGCTCCATATGTGGCATCTAAAGTATGGATGGACTGGAGGGGGAAATAAAGAATTAGAAACGTGATTGATTGTAGTGATAAAATATCACGGTACTTGCATTCAGCAGGTTAAAAAAAAATACGTGATTTTGAATGACATATTAAACCTTAAATTTTTCACAAAATATGTAGATTTTGCAATGACCTAGCACAAGTGTCACCAAAAACAATCGGTATGCTTGGGAAAAAAGTACTTGTTCAAGGAATAGGTGTCGTGACCCTTGCACTGATGCAGTGACCCAGTCTCTTAAATGTTCATCAAGTTTATTAGATTTGCTGTTTGAAAATCGTTTTTAATTAATGAATATTTTTTACATGCAAAGCTCTGATTATTTTTCCTGATTTGGCTTAACTGTATACAGCCCGTAACAGAGTAGTGATCGAATTCGCGTTTCTCTACCGTCAGAATAAGTAACGTTATCGACAAACTTATTTCAGAAGTGACATAATTTAATTTTCTTCATCGACAAAATATTTCATGTCCAACGTGTAAGTTTTCATTGTTTAAGTCGAAGTTTTTTTAACGCAGTATTTTTATAATCAACCTCTGTCATTGGCATTTTCATTTTAAGGTAAAGGATCAAATACGGGATCTCGGAAATTTCTATCATTTTTTACGAGGAAATCATTATTCAATCGAACATATGTCTTTGTTCATGACACATATTATGAAATACAAAGGAGTTGAAATGATGAAATACTTTCGAACTGACGGAAACAAAAATACATAATCTAGAATGTGTGTTCTGTCATAAACAATGGTTTCGTCGTGCGAATCGATGACATTGATCATGACTTTATCGGGGTCGCATCCATCGTTTCTACAATAAACATGACCTTATCGATTTGCTCAATGTAGATATTATATACTGCTTGCACTGTGAATATTTATAAGATTCAACACTGTAATAGTTTTTCTTTCGTCTGATACAGAATACCCCATATCTTTTCTTTTTCATACCTATCTGTTTATTATGTCCCCGGGATTATGTCAATCATACATTGTTGCAATACAGACATGCTTGTACTTTGTCACAGAAAAAAATGAAATAAATTTCCTTCAATTCGAAGTAAAAAATACAAATGTACCCTTTAACATTTGAAATGTTGAAGACAAAATTGCTCTATATCTTAAGTTATTGACGAATTTTTGAAATTTAAACCTCTATAAGATGTGATGTACGGCAATTCATTTTATCATTGGTAATGATCCATATCTGACAGAGAAGAAATATTCATAATTCTCAGAAAATTTTCATAACTATTGTTAGATACCACTAATCGTTCCAACAATCAAGACAACAGAGACAAACAGGGAAAATTTATGAAAATGAAAAGATATGACTTTAAGTGTTAGCATGTTCTGGGAGACGGCACTCAATTTACAAAAAAATAATTCATGTTTTAAGGAACTGTAGAGGTCTCCACAGGTTTTCAACAAGGGTGGAATTCAAAACCTTGAATATGAAAGCCTCGAAATCCATGATACTTTTTCTGTGCGGTAGTTATATCTACAAAATCCAATCATGTACACGACATATAATACATGTATATTCATACATGTATATTTATATATTGGAAATTTATTTTTGTTTCCAAACAAAATTATAAGGTTATGTATAAGTGCCTCCGTTTACTGCACAATTGTAAATTGTCTTCCTAAAGACCAGCAAAAATAAATGGCACAAGTTCACGTAGTCAACAAAAAAAGTCGTATAATTTACGTTATCGAACAAAAAATCAGAAATACGGAATATTATATGAGAATGGTTAGGAAATCCGTTTCCCCTACATGTTTTAAAAGTCAAAGAAAAATGTTTTCCCTGATACAAACGTTTTAAGAACCAGCTTTGTGTAACCTATAGACAAATTCGACTGGATATAAGGAAGTTAATATGTTTACTCTGATTTGAAATTATCTTTTAGAACTTTTTTTAGTAATTGAGAACCTATGTTGTTTATGGGTAATAGGTGAAATGTTGCATGATCCCTCAAAATGACAGCAAGCGCAGTTTTCCGGACGATTCTGTGTGTGCCATTGCAAGAAATAGTTTTGCTCGTTATTTTGTCATATTAAAAAAAATCTCAACAAAATTTTCCCGTTTAAACTGTACTAGGAAAAAGTTTGGCATGTGAAACGGACGAAGACATATTCTAACAGAAGTACAAATACCAGTCCTCCCTTTTGTGTATACATATGAGAAAACATTTCAAAGTTATTGATTGAATTCAAATCCATCACACATACAGTACACATTGTAGTCCGAAAAAAAAGGACTTCATTCCTATCAAACACCTTTTTAATAGTTTACCAGTATATTTCTTTTAGTTTTGGGTAAAATTGTAAAGGAAATAATACTATCAAGACGTCCTTCCATAAATCTTTTTTTTCTGTTCTGACTTTGAAGAAATGACTACTTTTCGCCCAATCGAAATGGTGCATGGACATATTTTGTTTCATATTATTAGAATTATTTTCAATATTATCGGTATCAAACTTGATTATCGACACATGAAAGTTTGTCATCATTGTCAATCTTTTTAACGTTAAAGTACCAATAGTTCGGTCTCTACTCAATTAAGTTTGTCGATAACGTAGCTAATTTTGATGGTAAAGAAACATCAATTCGATCACTTCTCTGTTACGGGCTGTACCTTTTTGGTATCATCGGCTGTTCCATGTCTGTATTAATTTTTGAGTTTTGGCCACAACAATCATCAAAGAGACATTAATTAAAATGAGCATTTTGTGAGTTAATTTACAAATATATATTGATTTATGGTATATTACTGCAGAGAATTGGAGGTTTGAAAGTTGAATTCTTCATGTTTGTCAAAGGTATCAAGATTAAGTCGCCCATCTGCGTCAATATCACAGAAAACTATAAAGATATTAATCTGATCATGACCATCGGTAGTATCTTTATTCTTCTAAAAGTTCCCTGGACATATGAAATAAAATCATTTGTTAAACTGTTGAAATTGTTTTTTTTTTTCTTCTTCTTTTTGTATTATTAATTTAAAGAACTGTTGTTTTAAATTTACTTAAAAAACACATTGGTTTGTCGATGGGACACAATTAGCACATAATTGATAGTTTTTCTTGTTTGCAGAAAGTGGTCAATGAAAGTAAAAAAAAATTAATATTTACAATAACGAAAAGTACATTTAAGAAAGAAAACCGTTAAATGATTGTTTCGTCATAGTGATTTCTATTTAAGGACGTTGCTAATACTAATACCCACGTGTTGTTCATGAACGTTCAATAACAAACCGACATTTTTTTTATTAATTGTTTTTTTATTTTTTTATTCACAAATGTTATTAGTCTTCATAACTTATCTAACACAGTGTTATATATGAATGTATATTAATCAATAGTTTGACACTTCCTTCTCCAAACATCAAAACCCAAAGTACTGTAGGACCGAGCAGTCCGGAATGCGGTTCGATAAAATTGCTCCCCTTGTTTATTTCGCTCTCCTGTCAAATCATGTAATTTCGCTACCTCCAATGGTAGACGCTACAACGATGGGTGTCGTCAAGAAAGGTACGATTAAAGGAATCAGCTAGGAATTAGACGATCACCATTGGTATAGGTGAGTTGTTTAATAATTGTTGCATTGGGATAAATGCATGTTTTGGATTAATTCATAATCAGGAATAGCTGGGAAGAAAAGAAACGTGTTGCTATTCGAACCCGGAAAGGCCGGGACGAATTTAAAAAAAAAATCTAGAGACGATCGTTCTGAGTGTGCCACCTACACATTAAAACGTGTACACAAGCACAGTATTCCCTATCTATGTAATGTGTTTTCATAATTATGTGATATAGAGCAAAAAAAGTATCAGTTTTTTATGTCTTGTTGTTAAGCATTTCCAGGGGAGATAATGTTATTTATCACGGTGTGTTTGATAGGTTTGTTACATTGTAACATTATATAATACACACTCATAAAGTGGATTAAAATAGCCTCCCACACTCAATTAACTGAATTTCAATTATTCTATTTACCGTAGTGCTATTACATAAGACTTCGGAGGTTCATATCACTTATATTCAACGTTTTTATATCAGATTTTTTTTACTATTGATGTTGAACGGTTCATAGTAAAAAAAATCCGATAAAACCGTTGAATGTAAATGATATGAACCTCAGAAGTCTTATGTATTGTCCTTTAATATAAGACCGGAGATTCATATCATTTACATTCAACATTTTTTATCGAATTTTTGTTTACTTTCAATGTTGAACGGTTCAACATTGGTACTTAAAAAAAATCCGATAAAAATTAATGGTTCAACATTGATAGTAAAAATAAATCCGATAAACATGTTGAATGTAAATGATGTGAAACTCTGAAGCCTTACATTATTGGACTTTCGATTATTAGTTCTTTATCCTAACTAAATGTTTTTTTGTGGTGTATATTACAAAAAAAAGGGAGGGGGGTAAAAACACCAAAATACCTTAACAATCCTACAATATAAAAAAGAAGATGTGGTATGCCAATGAGACAACTGTCAACAAGATACCAAAATGACACAGACATTAACAACTCTAGGTCACCGTACGGACTTCAACAAGGAGCAAAGCCCATACCGTATAGTCAGCTATAAAAGGCCACGATAAGACAATGTAAAACAATTAAAACGAGAAAACTAACATCTGTTTACAGAATGAGAAATATTTCGTATTCTAAAACTAATGTTTCTCACATGTTTGTTATACATGTTGAAAATACAGACAAATGTTTAGTACGTATACCCATCCCCTCTTTTTCAATTCATCATAAGTTCAAGATACAGCTCTGAAGAATATGCAATAACCTAACATTGATAATTTAGCTAACAATAACTTCAGTACATTTTTCTAACAAGTGAAGACCATTGAAAACATTTGATATGATTTGAAAACATGACCAATTAAGTAGGATCTTGTGCTTTCGTAGACATAAATGATAATTCAACATTTTCTATTTATATTTTTCTTTATTTCATATTCTAGTATATTTAATAACATGTTTATATTTTGTAACGCATCTGATGTATAAATCCAGTGCCAGATCCGGGAAAGAGCTCTTAGTTCCGATCCGTTTGTACGGGGAACATGTGGTTGCAATCCCCTCTTTAATTGCCTGTTCGATTTTTTGTTTGCAGTGTCGAAAAGGGAGTAAGACAGCAGTTTTATCAAGAAGTTATGTGAAAGTTCTGCTATACATCTGACAGCTAGGAATTATTCCGAAGTACACATGTCGACCAGAGACATGGAACAGAGAGGAGAGGTTTTAAAGTACCAGATGCTTATCTGAGATTCCAATTTGAACTAAAGAAAGCAATATATAAAGATATGTAGGAGAAATAATCTATATGAATAAAGTTATGCCACAAAAGGAACTTTTTTCTATATACAGTATTTGTCAGACGTATCCATAACAGAAGAGATGTAAATGCATCCTTTATATAGCCTTGCAATACTGATGGTAATAATTTATATAATTTCTGAGATGATATAGCAGTGCCATTGGTTTCCCCTTTCTCCTTTTTCAAAGAACTTGATAATCTGAACTTTTTTTTTAAATTGTAGCCCTGTTCAAGAACAGTTAAAAGAGCATATATATGCTTATTTTTCGTTATTTTTTAGAATCATCATTTTTTTTTAAATGAAACAGGTTGTACATTCTACATAAAATATTCCAGTCAACCATAAATGTTAACATCCCCAAAAGGTCTTTAGTATATTCATTTTTCAACTTACAGAATATGTCAAACTAAGGTTTAAGCATCCCAAATATTACCATGTGACTTGAGTTTTTGATTTGTCAATATCAAGCAAACTTTAGTCGGGAAAATTTGTTAGCTTAAACATACGGGATTCACTGAAGCATGACTGGAGCGAGCTCACCTAAGCTCAGTCAGCGCCCACCCCCTCCTACTGTAAAATTCTGGATCCGCCACTGAATATTGGTTTTAACAGTGCGATGGAAGTCTTCAAATGAATAAACAAAATAGTCTTTGTGCTGGTTATTTACATACGGGAACGAAAATTTAACTTCAAATTGTGAAAAAGAGTGAGGGGTAAGATTCATTAAAAAAAATATCGTCTAAATATTATGAATTCTGATCTTCTAAAACCTTATAGTGTTAAGTTTTGAAAGAAAACAAATTGATTGATGGAGGTGGACAATAAATGTTCGCGCTCAAACAAGAAAACCATACCCCCTTTGAAGTTAAAGGATTAACTTACTTCCTTGTTGATAGATTGTTTCCTAGCTTGCTTTGGTAGAGAATTGTTGCATGTTTCACGCTCGAGTAATATATATATACGCATGTGGTGTACATGAAATATGAAGACACCGGTGTACTACTATAGTACTTGACTCAGTGGCAGATCTAGAAATTTTCATAAGAGGGGGCACACTGACTGCCTAAGGGGGGGGGGCGATTTCGTCACGCTTCAATGATTCCCTATATAACCAACCAAAACTTTTTTGAAAAAGGGGGCCCTGGCCCCCTGGGCCCCCCTTAATCCGCCTCTGTGACTTGTAATAGTGAGCATGTATTAGACAAATAGAGTGAGCTACCGTATACGGTAAAAATTCATATAAGGGAACTGTGATATCCTTGAATCTGTTTCTGAGTTGTGAAGAACTAACATACAACTAACAGTGGGACGGTTATTCAAGAAAATTACTACAATAAAATTGAGTCTAATGTAAAACTGTTAAATAAGTAAAGACTCTTAATGTCTTGCAAATTTTCGACTGTAGGTAAATTATTAAGAAAAAAATAAGATATAAATAGTAAATTCAAATCGTATGAATCGTATGAATAATATTGGCGAACAAAAAAAGTATCACATTATGTCGTCGGACATTTGTAAGATGCTATAAGATAGTATAGACTAAAAATGTATCGAAAATATAGCACAAAAGAAATCATGAAATAATTCAGTGCAATCCCAATTTAAGATGCAAACACATCAAAAGAAAAACAAAATAACACCATATCTCCACATGACACTAAACAAAAAACCAACTGCAATCAGCAAATAAGACGCAAAGAGTCACAAGAAATAAAAAAAATCCATTCGCGGGCAACTACCGACTTATTATACTGTATGATCGAACACAAACATAGCCAAAATATGACACTCAAGAAATAAGACGCAAACTACATTACAAGAATTGCAAGATCAATAAATGATGTATAGAAAATAATTCCGAACGACAATTGGTTAACACAAACAAAAGGAATACAACGATATAAATCTATGTTACCCCAAAAACTCAACTTCACAATGGCCAACCAATCCGGGTTACTGTATAACTAAGGTGTAACAAAATGTGTAACAAAACTTTTTTAAATAATACAGAAATTATGACTGTCGGTGCAATTGTAATTGTTTAAGAAAAAAACATGTCAAGCATGCAAATATTATTTTAAAAAAATAGTTTTAATCACTTAAAAGTCATGTGATGTTACATATATAGGACGGGTGTGTTCGATGCGTAAATTAATTAACAAAACCCCGTCATATAACATCCAACTTTGAAGTTGCGTCCAAATGTCAAATTTAGGTGTGCCACTTTGGGAATGGTCTTAAACGATTGACAATTCATTTTTCAATTTTTGTAATTTTTTCCAGATTTTTTCTTTGTCGAGCAAAATAAAGTAGCAGTTTATAAGGAGACCCCCTAAATGACGTAACAGCTTGACTTATGGTCGTTTTAAAAACGATTGTTTGCAAGTTGCATTGTGAACAATTGTACAATATGAAAATTAAACAACGTGAATGCAAATATTTATAATGACTTTACGGAAAGTAACTTTTGTGACATTTTGACAACCGTATACAAAGTTCATTACACTTTTCTACCTTCTAAACACAAGAGGTCGAATTCTTTTGTTCTATTTAAACCGCATATCGGACTGCGAGTAAATAAACAGAATCACTTTATTCAACTATAGGTTACTGTGTGTTCGTCAATAATGAGCAAACACATTCCGCATACAACATTACATCACAAGAACAAACTATCAATATAAGTCGAGAAGGCTTCACTCATCCGATTGATACAAAGACATGTAGCAATTAAAGGTGCTGATTTCGACGTGACAGGTTATTTTTACATTCCCATAACAAAATAGACACTAAGTACAGGTCTGAGAGTACGCAACTCGTCTTTACTTACTATCCTTTCAAATGAGTGGCTTTGTTAAGTTGATAGACAGTATACAATTACATATGTGCTTCAAATAATTTTACACCCTGATGCAATTCGTTGATACTTTTCGTTTGATGTCGACAAATGTTTTCAAGGGTTAGTTTCCACGTTCTTCTATTTCGTAACTAAAGAAAGAAACAATTGAGAATTCAGAAATTTAAACATATGTAATAATGTAAAAATATGCCCAAAAGTCACATTTTGTACCTCAAAATCTTCTTTTTGGTCAATGTTAAAACCAATCATAAGCGTTCGAAAAGTAGGGGTCGAATACATGAAATAGTAATTTATTGTGACTTTTATAGTATGCTTAATTATTGGGACAAAAAAAGATACCAAATCGTACCTTCGCCGTTTCCCAAATCATACTAAATGGTTCGATCATAATAAAAACAGTAGCTTGGTTGAATATCTATCTATGTCCTTAACAATCAAAACTGATACATAAATAATATAATTGTCACGTGTTTATGAATATGCATTGTTAACTCCTTAATTCCTGGTCTTTGGCTTTATTCAGAAACTGTGTATTTGCTATAATGCCTTTCCGACTAAAAATCCAAGAGCAACTACAAAATAAAAAGATAAAAAAACCTATAATGGGTATGTAATTATATAAACGTTAACAAAACAACACCAATAATCAAAGAAAATAAATTTGAACTTTTATATGTATGTACAAAGGATAATAAAGTTTAACTTCCATATTCAATGTGTATTATGTGTGAGTCTTATATACACAAAACGCGCGTCTGGCGTACGAAATTATAATCCTGGTACCTTTGATAACTATTTACACCACTGGGTCGATGGCACTGCTGGTGGACGTTTCGTCCCCGAGGGTATCACCAGCCAAGTAGTCAACACTTCGGTGTTGACATGAATATCAATAATTTGGTCATTTTTATAAATTAACTGTTTACAAATTTTGAATTTTTCGAAAAACTAAGGATTTTCTTATCCCAGGCATAGATTACCTTAGCCGTATTTGGAACAACTTTTTGGAATTTTGGATCCTCAATGCTCTTCAACTTTTGACTTGTTTGGCTTTATAAATATTTTGATATGAGTGTCACTGATGAGTCTTTTGTAGACGAAACGGGCGTCTGGCGTACTAAATAATAATCCTGGTACCTTTGATTAAACTATTAAAATCGTAAGTGCAAAATCTGATGTCTGATTTCTTTTCTTCTCCATATTACGGTTTTTCTCAGTTTGTGTTTTTAAGAAGTTCTTTCTTTTATTGTTTTGTCAATTATTTTAATGACCAAGGATCACGACACCAAAGATTCACGGCTTATTTACCAGATGCGAATTTTTCTTCATCAAACTCATCATGTGTCCGCAATTCAAAACAGGTGGAACATACACAGACTTATATGCATAAAATCGTTTTCGAGATATATCTTGATCTGTGTTTGTTCCTTATTGTTCATTTGATTTCCTCTTATAGTTTATGCGTTTCCGTCGGTTTTATTTTGTAACCTGTATTTGTTTCCTTTTATCGACTGGGGACTATTGAACATCGGTATACACTGTTGTCATTATGTATCATCAGTGTTTAGCGAAAGAGTTTAGTTAGACTTGGAATGATTAATCATGTTCGGAAATTAACGGATGACACAATTACCATATATGGTTCCTTAAAATGTAACAATACAAGTTAGCAAAATAATACTTATGAAATCATGTCAATCGTATATGAACAACAATAAATATATTTTAAGGTCAGGTCACTTCTCTACAGGATTATTAATAATGAAATTAATTTCTCACGTCAATGCTAAAAACGTTGTGTAAGTTCAGATATTGATCAAAAAAGGAGAGTGTGAGTTTGACTTTTTGACCTACTAAGTATCAACTTAATAAAAAAATACGAAATTTGTTGTCATATTTTTTTTTATATTCTTCTAGGTATACCCAGATACAACATATTTGATGCAACAAGCTATATATGCTGATATCTTTCTCAACGGTTCTAAATCAACCTTCCATTAGAACTCAAAATATCGTGAAATAATAAGAACTTTTGTAGTCAAATTAAAAAAAAAAATTAAATTCGGAAAAAATTGTCAACGATAGAATTGTAAACGACTTACGTGATGGCAAAGTTGATCCACTCAAGAGATTATTCATGAAACCTCTGCCTCGATATGAATATGGCGTCACATGACGATGATAGTTTACTGTATTGTGTGGATGATGTATTCCGCCGTATGCTGGAAAAGCTGAATAAGCACCTCCAAATCCTGGAAAATTTCTATAAGTACCGCCAATATCCCCAAATCCATATCCGCCACGGTAGGACCGGAAGTTGTTAAAGCCAAACGGCAAAGCAGACGACAGCATTAGTGAAGCGCTCAGTAAAACAAAAGCAGTCGTAAAATTTTTCAACATTATAGCCGAATAGTAAGTGGTTTCAATTCAAGGAGATATTAAACTTTGGTGTCAAATGATATTTTGAGAGGCTTTATATATCATGGGAACGTTTATTATTCATCGGTTTGTTCCGATTCCGTTTCCGTTTTACACGAACGTCACTCTTACCACTGGTCACCACTTTTGATGTCTCAATTAACCTGAATGACACCGGGTATTACAGCATTATCTTCTAAGGACATTAATACCTTACATTAACACATGGTTACCTATTGGATTTGTCAAGGAAAATAGACCTATTAAACCTAGTAACAACCTAAGACAGGAAAAAAAACACTTTAAAAAATTGCAATAACAAAACTCATGATACAATATATATGTATGCCATCTGTTTTAACAAGAATTACTCTTAAAACAAAATATTAGTGAATAACATCTCTGTATCGAATTTATCATATCTTTAACAACACGCATTTGAAATATCATTTTTGCATTTCGCAAAATAATGTGATATTTTAACTTTTTTTCTAATAAAATGATACCAACAAGCTGGCACATAGCAAAGAAAGTAAAATTATGACCTCTTATAGCTATATGTTAGATAACAAGTATGTATCTCTATTCTTAAAAGAAAAGTGAAAACATTTTCGTTTTTATTTCTAACAGCCGGCAATTATGAATATAAATTTCAATTTCAAGTCTTTAGATATTAATCGAAAATTAAAAACACAAAAATTAGTCCGTTCTTCTCTTACGTAATAAAAGTACATCGCTTCAGGGACTTCGGAACACGTATACGTGAAAGTGTTATGCATAATTCTTCCCCCTGTAAGACTATGGTCATACATGGATTACATAACAAAATCTTAATCATCGTCACATTTTCTGAACTTATAAGCTTGTTTAAATATATATCTAAAAATATTTACATCTCTTAAGTCTGTTCATGGATCAGTATTAGACTGCAATTCAAAGATTTCAAAAAATTAATAATTCAGGATTGGTGTAGGATTGTTCAGACTTGTTTTGGTTTAATGTTTAAATTAGGTGAGTTTTAGGAATTTGTGTAAGATGCTCCTACACTCCAGGGGAAAATGTTTTACCTCATAACACCAATTATTTTTTTTCATACAAGACTTCAATAGCTTTGAAATCTTCATTCACCAAAATTTAGCACATTTATGATTTCTTTTCTTTTGATTGAAGACCCAAATAATTCCAATATGAATATTAGATAAAAGACCGCGTCAGCCTTTACCCTCCGTTATACAAAAAATCAAAGATCCATATTTTTAGCTTATCATGTTCTATAACGGATGCTCTTCCCACTTAAAGTATCAATTTAAATTCTATATTTTTTCTTTTTAATTTCACCTGAGTTTATCCTACAAATGCATGTTCGTTTTCTTCATTAACATAAAACAATCACTTTTCGAGGGTTATTCTTTGTTTTACTGTATTCTGCATTGAATTTCGTTATTAACATTGTTACCAGAATTCCTTGGCATTTTGTATACCATGAAAAATAATAAATTATAATGAATATTAATGAATAATAATGAAAAATAATGAATAATAATGAATAATAATGAAAAAGAATGAATAATAATGAATCAACATGACTATTATATATGTGACAGTAATTATACGTCGTATGATAATAATAGTAAAAATAAATTCAAGTATTATATAATAAACAAAAAATCCCGTAAATACCAAGGCGAAATTCAAAAGTCGAATGACATGAATGAGTTGTAAAAATAAATATGACATATACTCGAAAATGCACTCGATACCATGCAGTAGATAATATTTTAGTGTGATAAGGAATAAAATACATATTAACAAATGATTTAAGGTTGTTTTTGATTTTTTTTTAAAAAGAGACTTTAATGGTACCAATTTTACTGTACCAGATGCGCTTTTTGATAATTACTGTGTTCTTAGTGAAGGTCGAAGACAAACTATTTGAAAATATTAATCTAAAACTAACGTCAAAGAGCTAATACAAACCACAAAGGTCCAAATTATAGCCAAACACGGAATGTTGTTGAGTAGTCAAAACAGAGTCAACATAGGAAACCACGTCAATTATACAGGTCATATATGGGAGAGGCATGCTTTTGTTCTTCTTAACGCTGACCAATGAATTTTGACTCTTACTTCTGTATATTCTGCCTCATTACAAAATATGTATGTTTAAACAGTTGTGTTAAAAAAAATCGAAATAATATATCTTTTAAATTGTCAAAATACATAAAATGATACCTTGGTATCAATTTAACACCTCATTAATTGGGAACTTTTGTTCTTTTTAACGTTGACCTAAGAGTTTTAACTCTCACTTTGGTATCTTCTGAATCATTTTTGATAGTAATTTCAAGAGTGGTATTTAAAATTCAAAATAAGATATCTTGGCTGTCAATAATTGGAAACAGTGATAATTGTTCAAATTATAAATGAATCCAATTTCTTCACAAAAAAAACCTACACTATTACAAATGACATAGAAACACATTTGAACCTTATGCAGATAAAACGTTTGTGGGATATAGCCTTATTTACGTTGATTTTGTCAGTTTATATGAACTTGTGATTCTTTATTAAAAACTAATAAAGGAAGGATTGACGGGAAGTGTTGATACGAGATCAGAGACACTATACATATGGCCCCTGATATTGTAAAATAGTAAACATTGTCAATCCTTACCAATCTGTCCATGTAACGTAAATAAATCAATATATAATTATATATTCTGGCCTCAATAAATGTTTAGGGTAAAAGAAAACAAAGGCACATTCAAACTCATATTTCGAAAATAAACAAAAAGCGCCACTGCTTAAAAAGAAAAAGACCAACAAACAATAGTACACAAAACATAACATAGAAAACTAGAGACTGAGCAAAACAATTCCACAAAAAAACTGGGAGGCTGAACAGCTCAACATGTGGTACCCGAAACATCACTTTATCTATATCTATAATTTACTTGAAAGACGAATTCATTGTAACATCTTAATGTCTTAAGGAGTGGATTAAAAGTGTCTCCCGACTTTCGACGAAGATATGTCCAATATTTGGTAATTGGCCCTTCGATGCTCTTCAACTTCATTTAAACAGGGTACAATATGTACGGTATTTTACCCTTTAAGTGTATATACCAAATTTTGAACATGTAGTTCATAAAATTTTCATGATGTTTACAAAAATATTAATTACGACTATATTTACTAATAATATTCTACCCATGAAATAGACTGACTTTATTTGGATAATCGTTCCCGAATCTTGGGTTCTCAATACTCTTAAAACCTTGTACTTCAGCTTCCTTTTTTTGTTATTCTAGATTTACTGATGAGTCCTTTGTTACCGAAAAAAATATTAACATTTAATCAAAACAATAGATACGAGATACAATTATTCATATGATTCATATTCAAACGTAATGAGTGTTATTTTTTACTTTATAGTATAAGATCAAGTATTTTCGGTATTCTCTCAATTTAGTCGAGATGAATTATCAGTATTACAGGAACAAGTATAAGAAATCAATGCCACAAAACATAGCAAGATTTCTGGTCGAATCAATTATACGTTTAAAAGGTGAAATCTTAAGACTATTCCTTCTTTGACAATATTTGCAAGAATGAAAACTGATGGTTTACATGATGGTAGTTGCGGATTGGTAAAGATATCAGATTATAAGGGGGATTTACAGGTTGCAACTCTGTAAGTATAGACATTGCAAACGGAACTCACTTCATGGTTCAACTTTTGCTATGAAGTTTCGTGAAAAATTATATCTCAGAACAGAAAGTTGATATGCACTACTATTTTATTCAAATGTCAAAAAATAGAGATGTGCGGTATATTTTCATCATTAATATGCCCATAACTTCTAAGAGTTAAAACTTCTAAATTATCCCTACCTCCACGTTTGGACCTCCTAAGATTTGAATTTTAGACGCTAGGTTTTTCTATACTAGTAACAAGTTATGTCACTATGAAATGAAATACAGAGATTGTATTTGGAAACCAGTACGTTAACAAATTAACATATCTATGAATATTATTATGTATCTCCCCAATAGAGGCGTGGATTAAGAAACAGCTGTTCTACAAAGTGCAACCTATATACAAGTAGTTTTTATGCCCAACCTACGATAGTAGAGAGGCATTCTGTTTTCTGGTCTGTACGTCCGTTCGTCCTTCTGTCCGTTCGTCCGTACATCCGTTCGTCCCGCTTCAGGATAAAGTTTTTGGTCAAGGTAGTTTTTGATGAAGTTGAAGTCCAACCAACTTGAAACTTAGTACACATGTTCCTTATGATATGGTATTTCTAATTTTAATGCCAAATAAGAGTTTTGACCCCGATTTCACGGTCCACTGAACATAGAAAAGGATAGTGCGAGTGAGGCATTCGTGTACTGGGAACACATTCTTGCTTTTATATAAAATGCACACAAACAGTTCTTTAGTTAGTTTTTTGGAGGCTAAAACTTTTAGGAATTTTTGTCACCAATGCTCTTCAACTTCGTACTTTATTTGGTCTTTTTTACTTTTTAGGATTCGAGTGTCACTGATGGGTTGTTTGTAGACGAAACGCGTAAGTACAAAATGTTGTCCTGGTATCTATGATGAGTTTATCTAAACGAAGACGGTTCCCTGTACCATATAATGTGGTGATTTTAGATTTTGAACGAGTTCTGGACAATAAACGATATAAATAGCTCAAAATAGATATTTGAAAAGTGTTCTATAATAAGAGTTTCCAAAATGAGAAATGAACAAGCCTTGATTAAGAATATGTAAATCTATTCATACTTTAAGCTTTATCGTTGTGTTAATTGCTACCTGCTGCTCATACAAATGTGATAGTATCGATTAGTATTAGTCGGCCATTACAAACGGTCCGCAACGTACATTTTATCGATTAAATCATTTTACCTTTGTCATTCGTGGCTTTGTATAGCTGAATATCAATAAGGGATTTGCTTATTGTTTAAGCACGTACGATGACCTATAGTTGTTATTTTCTGGAGAGTTATGCCATTGGCAATCATACCACATCTTTTTTTATATGGTATAAAAACAGACGAATGATTAATTGTTACATTAAATGCTTTCTTTAACTATGTGTAAATTTGAATGGAAACGGGGAATGTGTCAAAAAGACAATAACCCGACCGTAAAGCAAAAGGACACCAAAGTGTCGCATCCGCAGTCAAGCTTCAGCTAGACTTTAAAAAAAATGTGAAACCTGTTTTGTTTATGTTCGGTTTATATTTCCTGTTTTTTTTTCAATTTTGATTAGATGGAATTTTTGTCAGTCTAACATTATTTTATTTTTTAACCTACCTAGATGATATAGCAACAAAATAAAGTTGTATTTGAAAGACACCATATTAAATGTTATTTGTAATATCTGCCCTGTAAGTTCACAATGGCGGATTCCAAAAAACAGGAAACCTGGTTTGCGGTTTAATCTAATACCTCATTTCTTGATTCCTCTTTTTGTAATGATGCGTGTGTTCTCTCTTTGACTTTTGAGTTTGATTCTTTCTTTTGTATCTTCCGTCTTATTTTTTATAGTGAGTTTGAAAAAGGATATAGGAATTTCGTAGGTTTTGAAATAATATGTATATTTTTTATTTGAAAAATAAAATTAGACGTTTTTCCAGTTTTGTACTGAAATTTAATATAGATTAATTCAAAATCATAGGTCGTAAATAAACTACAATGCTTATGACATAGCAATAAGAACCACACCAAAATCAGATAACATGAGATCCCATTCATCACGTGTCACCCGTAGTGTTACTTATGTGACTGCACTCCCGGTTGGAAAATATAGTTCAATAGGTCACATGTAAATAGAACGGAATTGTGCCTGCATGTTGTCGTAACAACAATAGGAACATAATCTTCATAATCTAGAGGACTTGCAAGTTAATTACAGATAGAAGGATAAAACAATGGTATTGAACACAGTTTCTATCCAAATCAATATACGTTTGAAAGGAGACATCTTAAGATGACTTTAGCTCGATCGTGTTACAATAAAAAAAAATATTTATGATATTTTTGAGATGGCTGGCATGCAGGTTTGTTAAGATAGGTAACGATATTAAATTATTATAATAAAGTGGACTAAAAAATTTTATATATCTAAGGGATCAAAATGATAAAAAACTGATAAATATCAATATTTATAATGCCTTTGCTGTTCCAGTTTTTTGGTAAGATAGACATCGATTCATTTGACAAAAAACGAGTAAATGTTATCATAAGTTATGTCATACAAAGGATACAAGTGAGGTGTTAAGCTTACTGTAAAACCTGGTTTAATCCACCATTTTGACAATATGGAAATGTCTGTATCAAATCAGAAATAAGACAGTTATTGTCCATTCGTTTGAAGTGTTTAAGCTTTTGATATTGCAATTTGATAAGGGACTCTCCGATTCGATTTTTCTTTCAAATTCGGTATTTTTGTTATTTTACTTTTTCAGTATAGCTTACGATCATTTTTGTGCTATAAGCCACAAATGTTTGTGGCTAGCCCTTGAACATTTAAATAAATATGAACTTCAGCATTTTATTTTTATCAGAATCAAGTTCCAACTCCGGATGTTTTTGTAGTGGATTAAATTCAGCTTTTGTGGAGACTTCTTCATCTTGAAAATATACAAGCCTGAATTTAGAATGTGTTAATTTATTCATACTTTAATCTTCGTGTTAATGAATACATACTGCTTATTATATATATGTATTTTAACAGGTAAATAAAGGCAACGGAAATATACCGCTTTTCAAAAGTCCGGAGTACATGTAGTCACCCCTAGTTTTTGGGTGGGTTCGTGTTGCTTAGTCTTATGTTTTAACATGTTTAATGTCTGTGTTGTGTCTTGTGTACTTTAATTTAAATAAAATTGAGAATGTTTGTCTTTTTCTTTTTTTGCCATGGCATTGTAAGTTTATTTTCGATTTATGAGTTTAACTGTTCCTCTGGTATCTTTCGCCCCTCTTCCATTACCTTAAAGGCGTCAAATCATATGAATTGAATTTTAAAAATCAACTATATCTTTGAGTTGTTTTCATATTTTTATTTATGTATATCATTTTTTTTTTTTTAAATTCTGATTTCATATTATTTTTTTTTTTCATATTTCATTTTTTGGTTTTTTTCATATTTCATAAACTAGGTAATTAGAATAGCACAAAGAAAGTTTTGATAAAAAAAATATTTTTGGAATTGCATTTGTATATCAAAGTATTTTCTACGTTTCATTTTAAATTGTAATCTTACTTTTGAAAGGGTCATGTTTTAATATGTACAGTTGGTTTAAAAGATTCATGTATCCGACCATAATTTCAACTTCCGTCTACGAAAATTACTTCTAGACTACCCATACCCCAGTCTCGTGTGAACAAACGACTGTCCCATAATGCAGCAGTTTTAATTATTTGTACATTTGAGCAAAATTAAGACAATATTGATTTAAAGCATCATTTGTTATATTATAGTTCGTTTCTGTGTGTGTTACAATTTAACGTTGCGTCGTTTGTTTTCTCTTATTTTTGAGTGTAAATTGACATTGCGATAAGACGTGTCACGGTACTTGTCTATCCCAAATTCATGTATTTGGTTTTGATGTTATATTTGTTATTCTCGTGGGATTTTGTCTGATGCTTGGTCCGTTTCTGTGTGTGTTAGTTACATTGTAGTGTTGTGTCGTTGTTCTCCTCTTATATTTATGCGTTTCCATCAGTTTTAGTTTGTTACCCCGATTTTGTTTTTTGTCCATGGATTTATGCGTTTGAACAGCGGTATACTACTGTTGCCTTTATTTATCATATACTTCATAATAATTTTCCATTCTTGACTTCTGCATTATCAATTTTAAAAACCGTCTTCTTCTCTTTGTTTATATCACGTAACTGTCTTTGGTGTCTTCATAAGGCTTTTCCGACTAAAAACCAGAGAGCAACTGAAAAACAAGAACATATTTAACGATTATTAACCATAATCTAAAAGTAAAACAATACATCTTATACATTGTATAATTACTCAACAATATAAATTTTAATCCGTGTAGTAAAAACATCTGTTACTTTTCTATAGTTGTCGTTTCCTTTTATATTTTTAATTGTTTTGTTTGTATTATGACTTCTTTTTATAGGTAATTTTTTCATGGCATTCATTTTAACAATAAATTCAAAAAGTAGTGCTTGATTTTAAAACGTTGATTTCAGATAGTTGTTGAATAATTTTCAAATAATAAAATTCTACAAAATTGTTGATTTTTCTTCTGCAAAATTCGTCACTAATTTTTTACCGCCAAAAAGCACCTTTTGTTATTATTCACAGGACTATGTAGTTGTTTGATATATCAATAAAATAAATGCTAGCTTATTTTTAATATTAAAACAGACAAAAAATAATAAAAAAAAAAATATAACTTTCTGTTTCAAATATATGGATTTTACCGTTACGTAACAGCCGAAGTTCAAACTTGAAAAGCATTGTTTAAGAATTGAATGACACTGTTTGATAAAATCTATTATAGTTATATTTCTTAAAAGCTTTAATAACTATAAAGTTTATGTCAATCCTACATGTTTTATCTTCTGTAAATTACCTAATAAGTCGATTTTATGAAGAAGAAAAGCATGAAATATAAGTTAATGACAAAACAGAAATAAAAACTCATTTGGAAAAAATATATAAAAGTCTGTTTACTTATTTGATTATGTAGTTACACACTGTGAATATAGATTATTTATCTTCGTCATTTGTTGTCATGTGGCATACCGGATAAATTTGGCTGCTGCACATACAAATTATTATTAATTAAAAAATTTATTATAGATTTTTTCATCAATTACTAATAAAAAACACTATTGATAATATTGATATCAAAATATTTGAATTTAACAACAGATTAGAAGGAAGAAAATAATATTGCAAAATCATAAAGATTGTTCACATAACGCACTGATGAATATGGTATTTCTGCTAGGTCTAATTGTCAATACAAATGTCCGTCCAAAGGGAAGTAACTTAAGATGGATATCTTATAACATGCCATTCGCCATTTACAGAAGTGGTGACAAATAGACTACTAGTATTATATATATAGATTGCTTGGTATCAAAATGATTTATCTGGTTTAAGAAAATATTCAAGATTTTTAATATGCAGTATTTATATTTTTGCGTTAAACTTTAAGATTTTCGATTTCATTCATTTTCATCGAATTCTACTAAAAATAAATTCTTTTATTTGTTATCTTCAAAAAATTTAGAACTTGTTCGATAAAGAATAATCATATGCATTAAAAATATTTCATTTGAAACTGCAAACTGCACAATACTAAATACTAGAAATGTTTTCCTGCACAATGTCCCCACCTACTTTTTATTACAAACTAGCATGCTTCCATTTAACAAAAGAATGAAAGAACCTTTGAAAGTTGTTTTTTTTTTCAGTTGAATAATAAATAAATTTGGTGTATTTACTGTCTTCTGATCGGTTAAAATTATTAGTTTTATTTTCAATGTTGTCAATTTTTATGGCGACACGCCCACTCTGACGTTGTATATTCATACGCCAACTTGTGTGTACGTTGTTATAGTTTTAATATAATTAATATAAAAAGTTCTTTGAGCCTTATTTTTGATAGATATTTATTTATAATGAATGGCAATAATTTATTTTGATTTTATTGAACCATACAACTAATTTTTGACTCTTCACATTTTACATAATCCGCTTCGCTGATTATTCAATGTGAAGAGTCAAAAATTAGTTTTATGGTTCAATAAATTCAAAATAAATAATAGCCATTCATTAATTGTTTTAAATCCTTGATATGACATTTCTAAAAATGTTAGTTACTTACCTTAAGGTAATGTTGACCCACTAAGAAGGTTATTCAGGAATCCTCTACCTCCATATGAGTACGGTATAACATGACGGTGGTAATTTACTGTATTGTGTGGATGATGTATTCCGCCGTATGCTGGAAAAGCTGAATAAGCACCACCAAAACCTGGAAATCTGCTGTAGGTGCCACCAATATCACCAAATCCATAGCCGCCACGATAGGATGATCGGAAGTTAGGAAAGCCGTATGGTAAAGCAGACGACAGCATGATTGAAGCGCTGAGAACAACAAAGACAGTGATGAAATTTGTAAACATGTTTGCGAAAAAAAAAGTGGTTTGTTAAACAAGAGAAGATATTTAACTTTGTTGCCAGTAAGCATTTTGAAAGGCTTTATATATCATCTAAACGCATATTATTCATCACTATATTTCCGATTCCGTTACTGTGTCGACGATGGTCATTTACTACATTACCGTACTGGATAGTTGATGTTTCAATTAACCCACATGATATCGGGTATGACAGCATTATAGCTTGAGGCACATGTAATAATTTCTGATATATATGTAACTTTTATACTTTGTCAATAGACGATTTTAACGATTAGATAATTATATAACTGGTCATAATAAAGTGGGAAGATTTATTCTAAGTTTTGAAAATTAAATAATACCAATTGAAACATGGAATACACTTATCTATTATATGTCTACGTCATGAATGTACATACGTTTTAGGATATTTTGTACATATGTGTGACTGTGTCATGCATATCTAGTTCCAATACAATATGGACAAATTATGGGAAATGAATTGACTAATCGTAGATTTCCGTCGCCCAGATTCGTTATTTCCATTTCATATATTCAACTATTAACACGGCAGTGAGTGTTCATGATACATATTTTTATAATATCAAATATGCCAATCTTTTAGCATTACAATAGTGCACATATACATATAAAGTAAAATAACAAAAATACCAAAAAGCAAGGAAATTCAAAACAGAGAGTTTCTAATCAAATGGCAAAATCAAAAGCTTAAACATATCAAACGAATCTATTACAACTGTCATAGTCCTGATTTTACAGAAATTTTCTTAAAACATGGTGAATTAAACCAGGTTTTATAGCTAGCTAAACCTCTCATTTGTTTGACAGTCGCCATGAAATTATAGAATATTTACACCGATGTGTGAACAAAAAAAAACATACTTAATAGGTAAAAATGTCAAAAATTGAGGTGCACTAGTCAACTATCTTAATCTTAATTACCATAAAACAAACAAATATATAACAAAGAACCTCAAATAGGCATATAAAAAAAGCACATTACCAAAATTAAAAGACTTCCTAATCGTCTGTAACCATTAACCGCCGATTTATATTTTGTTATAAATATACATTTTTTTCGTAATCAATTTACCCCTACCTCAGCCAACTTTTACCTTAGTTCTTGGTTGAAACGATTTGAAAAAGGTTAAATTTTTCTGTTATTGTTTCTGAAGTTTACCTGTCATATGCTGGAGTTGTGGTTTAAATGTGTGTTTCTGTTCAATCATTTTTTGTGGGATATATAATTTGTAATACTATCTAAAAAAGGATAAATGTTTGTAAAATGGTACAGGGTAAAAAGTAAAATGACAAAAATACTTAACTCAGAGGAAAATTCAAAACGGAAAGTCTGCAATCAAAAGGATGCACTGGTTTGTATGATGTTTGTAATATATAATTATGTGTTTCCTATCTTTACAACAAGGAAATTCTGGCCTACTTCTTCTATTTCATATATTTTTGTAATTATTTCATAAAATAAAACTTCCAATAAGGGTTTTTCTGTGATCTAAGGTCCAAACCCTTCAACTTATATCAACATTATTTAAATTAAAAAAATTTAAATGTGACGAAAATATCCCAGTTAGTTATTTTGAAAATAAGTTGATAATACGTGTTTCTAAAGTGAGAAATGAACAAGTCCACATGTATGGTTTTTATATATTTATTACGTATATATTATATATAACGTATTATTGACGGTTAATATGTCATTCAGTGGTTGTTAATCACAAGCTTATTAGGTTTTTCCACTTTTCTGTGGAAAGACCTATTGATTTTGTTCTGATTATTATTTTTTTTGTCCGCCAAGGGAGTAGGTTCAGTAAGACTCCTTTTTGGGCCCAAAATATATCAGTTTTTTTTCAATTGTTATAATGTAATCTTTAAGCTATTTATTGGAAAGTATAATACTTTTGCTACATAAATATGGGCATTTTGACATATATATCGGTTACTAGTTTCATTAAGTCATGCTAAATTACTGAAATGTTCACAATTTCAGTATTTGAGTTAAATTCTAGATTGTTTTCGTCTTAAATGGAAGTGGCCGCATTCGTGTTCATTATTAATATTTAAATGTAAGTTGTATTTGATGATGATACATAATATAAATAAAGGTTAAGGGTGAACACGGCTGCGGCAATTTTCTTTTTTGACAAAAACTATCGGAAAATTGATATACATGTATAATGACATATTTGATAGATTTTTCATATTTGAGCTTGAATACGAGCGTCTGAAATGACTAATTCAGTTAAAATCATTCTCACAAACTAATTGAATTGACTGAAGTAGCCACTTAGGTGTTTAAAAAATGTAAAAAATCTTTCATCAGATGGACCTGAAATTGGAGGTCAAAATGGGACCTACTCCTTTTATTCTTGCGTTGCGTTATTGTTTTATAAGATGTCGCTTATATATTTGGATATGATATCGTACAATTTACACGTTTTCCAAACAAACACTCCTCAACCAAATACTTTAGGTTGTAAGAGATATCTCCCCAAACACTGCTTTTCTTATGTCCCTTACTCTTTCGTAACCGTTAAAGATTACGATAAAATTATAATCCTGGTACTTTTGATAACGAACAAATTTATTTTACCATAGTTGTTATCCATTCGTTTGATGTGTTTGAGCTTTGGATTTTGTCATCTGATTAGGGACTTTCCTTTTTGAACTTCCACGGAATTTGACTTTAGTACCCTTTTTGTGATATTTGTACCTATTATGTGTGTTTGTTCTGTTCACAAATTGTTGTCAATATATTAGAATTTGATTCAACTGTCACACAAGTGAGACGTTTAGCTAGCTATAAAACCAGGTTTGATCCGACGTTTTCTGCATATTAAGAAAATGCCTAAACAAATTCGAGAATATAACAGTAGTTTTTTATTCGTTTGATGTTTCTGAGCTTTTGTTTTGCCATTGGACATGTTTGAAAAGGAACCTTCCGTTTTGAATTTTCTCAGTGTTAATTGTTTTTGGTAATTTTACTTTGTACAGTTATTGGTTTTTTACTTATGATATTTGTTTTGTCAAATTGAATTATTTCATAGTGTTTATGTCGGTTAATTTCATAGCCAACTATACGGTATAAGTTTTTCTCATCGTTGAAGGTAGTACTGTTGCATATAATTGCTAACATCTATTTCATATGAACTTAAGTGGATAGCTGTCTCGATGGCAACTCCTAATTTTTAGAGTTTCCTTTTCACAATCATTTTAATCAAATGGTCGTTTAACAAAACGTGTTGTCTATCTGTTAGACTCAACTCATATAAAGCCTTCTTCTGAAATGAAAAGAAATATTCTAGATATACATACTTATAATATGGAATAACGTTTCTCTCAGTACACGCTCAGACCTACTGTTTGTGTCTTCAGTGTATTCATTGGTTGTTTTGTGTCGATTAATAAAGTTTATTAATTCATTGTATAGAAGACTTAAGCTTGTTCCTTTGTTTATATGAATTAAACTGATATGAAAACTCAAAACAGACCCCTTCTATAACTACATAGGGCCAAATTTCATCTCTAGCACTTACTTTATATGAATAAAATCTAAACAGCATGATCCTTTTTCTTTTAAAATAAGATCTCAAAAATACTGAACTTAGAGGAAAATCAATTCGGAAAGTCCATAATGACATGGCAAAATCAAATAACAAAACCGAATGGACAAGAACTGTCATATTCCTGACTTGGTACTGGCATTTTCAAATGTAGAAAATGGTGGATTAAACCTGGTTTTATAGCGCTAACCCTCTCACTTTGATGACAGTCTCGTCAAATTCCGTTATATTTACATTGATGCGTAAACAAAATAGACACAATAAATAAAATAGTCAAAATATGGGTACATCATTCATCATCGTATAACAATTTTAAAAGGGACAATTTAACACAACACAAAAACATCTATCTACAAACACATTCATTGATTTGTGTGTCTGACGTCAGAATTTTTTTTAAAGAGGAGCGAAAGATACTAGAGGAACAGTCAAAATTTTAAAATCGAAACTAAACTGACAACGCCATGGCTAAAAATCATAAAGACAAACAGACAAAAAATAGTACACATAAAACACCAAAGACTAAAGACTGAGCAACACGAACCTTACCAAAAACGGAGGGGATCTCAGATGCTTCGGAAGGATAAGCAGATCCTGCTTCACATGTGGCATTGAGATACTTCAGTTTTGAACGGGAAACTGTACACAAGGATTTACGTTATTAAGGGAGATATTCCGGTCCCTGGTTTAAACTTTACTTTTTTAGACGGAATTGTTTTTGGTGCCATCTTATTGTATTTATGTATCAAAACTCGCTCATTATGCATTAGTATGTAGTGAAGTTTGGTTTCAATGATGTAATATATGCATTCAACCAGTTTAATTGGGGCCTGGAGCTGGCACGACAGTTACTTGTTAATTTGTGTATCATTGATCTTTTTCTTTTAACTAAACTGAAATCGCACTCGGATTTTTTTTTCAAATCTGAATTTGATTGTGCGTATTGCAGTATGTTTGTTAATTATACTCATATCTCATAAAAACATGGTAAACTGAGCCACATTGTTTGTGTCTGTCCCAAGTCAGGAACCTCTGGTCTTTGTAAGTCCTGTATATATTTTTTCATTATTTTAGTTCATTTATATGTTTTTTTAGTTTGGCGCGACGTCCAATTTCATTGAACTTATACACATAGTTTTAAGTTGCTGAAGAACGCCTTCGGGAACTGGATTTTCTCGCTGGGTTGAAAGCCAATTGGTGGCCTTCGGCTGTTTTCTGCTATTTGGTTAGATAATTGTCTCTTTGACACATTTGCCATTTCCATCCTCAATTGTATTAATGATAAACTCATATGTCAAGGATTTGGTTAGCGCTAATTACGTAAAACCTTGACTTAATTCTATCATAGATACAAAGATTTGCTTTGGAAGTTTGGCTGTACCTGTAAAAACAACTTCTTACAAACGAAATTGCATATTCTAATTTTCGTGGTGATTTTTACCGATATAGTAAATTTAGATACGATTCTGGTAATCTTATCGTAATTTTAATTAAACGTATTATAAAATGTTCCCAGTCTTATAATGTAGTTAAATCTTTAAATATTATATTCTTCGGTATAATCACAATTCTACCCTCTGTTGATAACTATGTTTTCGTATGTATAGGGGATGGGGTTAAATGACTGCAAACATGTTTTCGTATGTATAGGGGATGGGGTTGGGTGACTGCAAACATGTTTTCGCATGTATAGGGACATAATAAATTTAAAATAAGTCATTTTTTTCTAACTTTAAATGACGTCTTTACACTAAATACATGTGTTACGTATAGATTGATATTTTAGTCATAGATACATGTACATGCTTTTTCTAATTGTAATTGGCTTTGAACAAAGTTTCAGAACAAGAACTCTCGGATCAGTTCTTTGTGTCGCTTGTGTTTTGTTTTTTTTTATCGACCTGACGAGGTTAAATCTTTCATCTGTATTTTATACTGTTACACCATTGTCCAAGATCCGTTGCTACCCACAAACATGTTTAACGCCATCAGTTTTTTTGTGTTTTGTAACGATCTGATTAGTTGAACCCTTTCACTTGATTTTGACATTTTGTTTTTATATTGTACTGTTATACCATTTTCCCAAGCCGAGGGAGCGACTGGTAGCCACATACATGTATAACACCGTCAGAGCCTGTAATTCAGTGGATGTCGATAGTTGTCGTTTGAATTGTTTTATATTTCTCATTAAAGGGGCTTTTATGGCTTGCTATTGGGTATGGGTTTGCTAATTGTCTAATGGCTTACATAACTATTATTGGTAACTTTTACGTCATGTCATCCTTGTTGGAATGCTGTCTCATTAGCAATCATACAACAACTCTTATTTTTATATTTAACCTGTTAATTTGTGTTAATTGATCAATTTGTACCTGGTGCTTAGCCATCTGAGATTAGTAGCTTGAGGACAAATTGATCATTTCAAAATCTGTCAGTTTCGTATAAACAAACGAGGCATCAATTAATGTAGGAAAAAACAGGAACCTAAAGTTGTCTTTAAGAAAGAGTTGTTCATTCGGTATACTCTGATTTTAACCTTTTACTATGCGTTAATTGCTACATGCAGCTTGAACAAAGCTGAGATTACTATTAATCTGAGGACAAATCGGTAATTTCTAACAGTATCCTATACATAGACAAATCATAAGATTAATAAGATTGAACACAAACTTTAAGTTTGGTAGATTCATGCAATCTGTTGGGGTATTTTTGTGATATTTTTCTTCTTATGTTCGACTTATTCAAACACTTTGTATTACTTTGTTTTCTTATGGCTTTTTTGGCTTGGTCGTTTATTTTATGTTTCTAGTTTTTTACGTTCTGACCACTTTTTCTTTTACAATCTTGGTTATTGAAATAGTAAAAAAGAAGTCTCCATCGTTAAAAAAAAATCATTGCAATATTGTAATGTAAAAAGAAAAATAACAGATATACCGAACTTCAAGGAAAATTAAAAACGGAAAGTCCCTGATCAAATGGCCAAAATTAATAGCTCAAATACATCAAACAAATGGAAACAATTGTCCTATTCCTAGCTTGGTACAGTAATTTCCTTATGTAGAAAACGGTTGATTACACATGGTTCTATAGCTAGCGGAACCTCTCACTTGTATGACAGTTGCATAAAATTCAATTATATTGAAATAACATGAACAATGTGTCAACAAAACAGACATTTTATTTTACAAATTCTAGTTTATGAATATACAAACACGTCTCCTAGTATAGTCTTTGGCAACATAAAGTAACTGTCTTTGGTTTCTTTCATAAGGCTTTTCCGACTAAAAATCCGAGAGCCACTGAAAAAGAAGAAAAATATATTAATATTTATATTCCAGAAACTTAAAGACATCAAAGTATATTCTATAAATACCTTTATTAAAAATCTCAGTGCGTGTGTATGGAAATCGGTAATTAAAAATATTGTGTCCAATTTTATTTCTGTCGTTTCCTTTCAATTTCATGTGTTTTTTCTGTGTTGGTATTTTAAAACTATTCTCCATTCGATAAACAAATATCAATCAGAAATATAAATGGTTTTTCTTCTTCAGTATGCCGCAACCTTTTTTTCATTGTCGGCCAACATATTTTTCCAGAACTTTTAAACGGAATGAAAAAAACTTTTAAGGTTTGGTATGAAATCTTTAATCCTTGACATACCATTTATAAACTGTAAGTTACTTACTCGAAGGTAATGTTGACCCACTGAAGAAGTTATTCAGGAAACCTCTACCTCCGTATGAGTACGGTGTCACATGACGGTGGTAATTTACTGTATTGTGTGGTTGGTGTATTCCGCTGTACGCCGGAAAAGCTGAATAAGCACCTCCAAAACCTGGAAACCTGTTGTAGGTGCCGCCAATATCACCAAATCCATAGCCGCCACGATAGGATGGTCGGAAGTTAGGAAAGCCATGCGGTAAAGCAGACGATATCATGAGTGAAGCGCTCAAAACAACCAAGACATATATGAAATTTGTAGACATATTAGCTTAAATTTCAGAGGTTTGTTAAACAGGAGAAGATATTTAACTTTGATGTCAATTGATGTTTGGGTAGGCTTTATATATCATCTAAATGTATATTATTCATCACTATGTTTCCGATTGCGTTACCGTTTACATGGACGTCATTTAACACAGTACTGGATAGTTGATGTCTCAATTAGCCCAAATGACATCGGGTATGACAGCAGTATAGCTTGAGGCAAACGTAATAATTTCTGATATATATGTAACTCTTATGTTTTTCAATTGACGAATATGTACATTAATTAAAGAATTACTGAATCTAAACAGGTGATAATGAAGTATAAGGATTTACTATAAGTTTGACTATTATGAAGAATTAAATAATACAAATTCAAACGAGAAAATACTAATGCGTCCTTTGTCTACATTATGAATGTACTCACGCTTTAGGGTATTTTGTGCATATGTGTGACAGTGTCATGTATATATAGTTCCAATACATGTTATGACTGTGGTCATATACAGAATATGGACAAATTATGGGAAATGAATTGACTAATCGTGGTTTTCCGTCGCCCAGATTCGTTATTTTCATTTCATATATTCAACTATTAACACGGCATTGAGTTTTCATGATATATATATTTATAATATTAAATATGCCAATCTTTTAGCATTACAATAGTGCACATATACATATAAAGTAAAATAACAAAAATACCGAACTGCAAGGAAAATTAAAAACAGAGAGTTTCTAATCAAATGGCAAAATCACAATCTTAAACAGATCAAACAAATCTATTACAACTGTCATAGTGGTGATTTTTACAGACATTGTCTTAAAATATGGTGGATTGAACCAGGTTTAATATAGCTAGCTAAACCTCTCATTTGTTTGACAGTCGCCATGAAATTATAGTATATTGACAACGATGTGTGAACAAACGAAACATACTTAATAGGTAAAAATGTCAAAAATTGAGGTGCAGCAGTCAACTATCTTAATCTTAATTACCATAAAACAAACAAATACAAAGACAAAAAACAAAGAACCTCAAATAGGCATATAAAAAAAGCACATTAACAAAAATGAAAGACCTCCTTATCGTTTGTAACCATTAACCGCCGATTTATATTTTGTTATTAATATACATTTCTTCGTAATTAATTTACCCCTACCTCAGGCAACTTTTATCTTAGTTCTTAGTTGAAACGATTTGAAAAATGTCAAATTTTGCAATGTTATTGTTTCTGAAGTTTACCTGTGATATGCTGGGGGTTGTCGTTTTTTTTTTTTGTGGGATGGATAATTTGTAATATTAAACATTTTTTTTCATAAAAAAGATGAATGTTTGTAAAATGGTATAGGGTAAAAAGTAAAATGACAAAAAATTCTGAGCTCAGAGGAAATTCAAAACGGAAGGTCTGCAATCTAAATAAGATCATCTTAATGTACCAAGACCTTCTTGCGAATATACCGTATTAACTTCACAAAAATACACGATCGACTTGAGGTATGGATTCTGAGTAATGGCGTTGTTTGTCATCTTAGTAACGTGTTATAGTGTTCTTTTGTCTTTATGAATATTAATTGCTTCTACTGAATTTGTGCTGCTTTCTTACATTTTTGTTTATACTGAATAAGATTTTAACACAATGTTGAATGTTGTGCCCCTATTTTGGACATGTTAACCTATTATATCTGTTTGTTTTGTTCACACATCGTTGTCAATATAATGGAATTAGATGGGATTGTCATACAAGTGAGAGGTTTAGCTAGCTTGAAAACCAGGTTTTTTTAAACAATTTCTACATAATAAAATGCCTGTACTAAGTCAGGAATATAGCAGTTGTTATCCATTCTTTTGATGTGTTTGAGGTTTTGATTTCGGCATTTGATTAGAGACTTTCATTTTGAATTTTCTACGGAGTTCAGAATTTGACTTCCGTACCCTTTTTGTGACATTTGTACCTATTATGTGTGTTTTTTCTGTTCACCGTATGTTGTCAATAATTTTTGGAATTTGATACGACTGTCACACAAATGAGAGGTTTAGCTAGCTATAAAACCAGGATTTTTTTATTTCAAAGATGTAATACATGCATTCAATCAGTTTAATTGGGGCCTGGAGCTGGCACGACAGTAACTGCTAGACGTCACTTGTTAATTTATGAATCATTGTCTCTTTTTTCAACTACTCTGAAATCGCACTCGGATTTTTTTCAAATCTGAGTGTGACTGTGCGTATCGCAGTATGTTTGTTAATTATACACAGATCTCACAAAACACGGTTAACTGTACAACATTGTTTGTGTCTGTCCCAAGTCAGGAACCTCTGGTATTTTTAGTCCTGTAGATTATTTTTTTTAGTTTGGCCCGACGTCCAATTTGATTGAACATACACATTCTGTTTAGTGCTAGCTGAAGCACGCCTCCGGGAGCTGGATTTTCTAGCTGGGTTAAAACCAATTGGTGACCTACGGCTGTTTTCTGTTTGACAAATTCGTCATTTCCATTCTCAATTTTAATAATGATAAACTCATATGTCAAGGATTTGGATGGCACTAATTACGTAAAACCTTTACTAAATCTATCATAGATACATAGATTTGGTTTGGAAGTTTGGCTGTACCTGTAAAAAAAAATTCTTACAAACGAAATTTACATATTCTAATTTTCGTGGTGTTTTTTTTACCGATTTCGTAAATTTAGATACGATTCTGGTAATCTTTTAAACGTAACGTATTTTAAAATGTTACCAGTCTTATAATGTAGTTAAATCTTTAAATATTGTATTCTTCTGTTTAAATTTGAATATTGAATATTGTTATCAAATCATTTTAACCCAACTAGATATGATTAAAATACTACTATATATAAACAATCACAATTCTACCCTCTGTCGATAACTATGTATAGGGGATGAGGTTGGGTGACTGCAAACATGTTTTTGTATGTAAAGGGACATAATCAATTGAAAAATAAGTCATTTTTCTCTAATTGTAATTAACACTAAATACATTTGATACGTGTTGATTGATATTTTAGTCTTAGATACATGATTTTTCTCATTGTAATTAACTTTGAACAAAGTTTCGGAACAAGAACTCTCGAATCAGTTCTTTGTGTCGCTAGTGTTTTTGTCTTTTTTTATCGACCTGACGAGTTTAAACCTTTCATCTGTATTTGATACTGTTACACCATTGTCCAAGATCAGGGGAGGTCCGTTGGTACCCATAAACATGTTTAACGCCATCCGTTTCTGTGTTTCGTAACGATCTGATGAGTTGACCCCGTTCATCTGATTTTGAAATTTTGTTTTTATATTGTACTGTTACACCATTGTCCCAAACCAAGGGAGCGACTGGAAGCCACAACACCGTCTATGTTGGTATGTGTCTCTCCCAAGTCAAGAACCTGTAACCCAGTAGATGTGGTTTGTTGTCGTTTCAGTTGTTTTATTTTTGCCATTTTGGGGTCCTTTATAGTTTGCTATGGGGTAGGGAATTAGGACTTAGATAATTGTTGTTGTTAACCTCTTCGTCATTTCGTTGTTGTTGGGGAGCTGTGCTACCACAACTCTTATTTTTATATTCAACCTTTTAATTTGTGCTAGTTGATCAATTTGTACCTTGTGCTTAGACATCTGAGATTAGTAGCCTCAGGACACATTGATAATTTCAATCTGTCAGTTTCGTATTAACAAACGAGGCATCAATTAAAGTTGGATAAAACGGGGACCTTAAGTTGTCAACGTTTGCGTCATTTGGTCTTTAAGGGAGAGTTGTTCGTTCGGTATCCTCTGATTTTTTTATTTAACCTTTTACTATGTGTTGATTTCTACATGCAGATTGGACAAAGCTGAGATTGCTATTAATCTGAAGACAAATCGGTAATTTCTAACATCGGAATCGTAAACATAAACAAATCATTATTCTATTGAGATAAAACACAAATTGTAAGTTTGCTAGCTACGCGTAATCAATCTGAGTTTTTTTTTATCATTTTCTTCTTATGTTCGACTTATTCAATTACTTCGTATTACTCTGTTTTCTTATGGCTTTTTTGCTTGGTCGTTTATTTCATGTTTCTAGGTTTTTACGTTGTGACATCTCTTTCGTTTACAGTGGAATAATAAAAAAAGAAGTCTTCATCGTTAAAAAAATCATTGCAATGTAGAAAACGGTTGATTAAACATGATTCTATAGCTAGCGGAACCTTTCACTTGTATGACAGTTGCATACAATTTAATTATATTGAAAATAACATGAACAATGTTTGAACAATACAGACATTTTATTTTACAGCTTCTAGTTTATAAGTATACAAAAACGTCTCCTAGTCTTTGGCAATATCAAGTAACTGTATTTGGTATCTTTCATAAGGCTTTTCCGACTAAAAATCCGAGAGCCACTGAAAAACAAGAAAAATATAATAACAACTATATTCCATAATATTTAAGTCATCAGAGTATTATATAAATGACTTAATAAAAATCTCAGTGCGTGTGCATATAAATCAATAATATAAAAATATTGTGTCCAATTTTATTTCTGTCGTTTCCTTTTAATTTTATGTGTTTTTTTGTGTGTTGGTATTTAAAACTATTTTCCATATAATAAACCCAATCCATCAGAAATATAAATGCAGCTTTCTTCTTCAGTATGTCGCATCCTCTTTGTTATTGTCGGTCTACATAATTTTCCTGTACTTTTAAAAGAAATGAAAAGAACTTTCAAGTTTGGTTTGAATTCTTTTTAAATCCTTGACATACCATTTATAAAGTTATAAGGTACTTACTTGAAGGTAATGTTGACCCACTAAGAAAGTTATTTAGGAATCCTCTACCTCCATATGAGTATGGCGTTACATGACGGTGGTAATTTATTGTATTGTGTGGATGTTGTATACCGCCGTATGCTGGAAAAGCTGAATAAGCACCTCCAAAACCTGGAAATCTGCTGTAAGTTCCGCCAATATCACCAAATCCATAGCCTCCACGATAGGATGATCGGAAGTTAGGAAAGCCATATGGTAAAGCAGACGACAGCATAAGTGAAGCACTCAGCACAACAACGACAGTGGTTAAATTTTTCAACATGTTAGCGAAATAGTTAGTGGCTTGTTGAACAGAAGAAGATATTTAATTTTGGTGTCAATTGATCTTTGGGTAGGCTTTATATATCACCGAAAGTTTATTATTCATCACCATGTTCCGATTCACGCTTTCCGTGTACATGGATGTCATTTGCTCCAGTACTGCATAGTTGATGTCTCAATTAACCCAAATGACATCGGGTATTATAGCATATTATCCTGAGGCATAGGTAACTTTTACTCGTAGATTATTTTCTATGAACATTTGGTGACTAATCAATGATTTAACTTAATATCAATCTGTTGTACCTCTACGTCAAGATTGTAAACAACCTTTATGGTATTTCGTGTATATATGTGACAATGTTATGCATATCTGGTTCCTATACATAGATAGACTGTGGTCATAAACGGAATGAGAAACCGTTCACAGGAAGTGAATTGACTAATTCTGGATTTCTAGCTACAAGGTTCGTTCCTATCATTTCATATCTTCTATATATAACAAGTTAGGAAGGGGGGTGTTCATGATTAGATATTCCTGTGTTTGTAAAATCTAAAGAATAGTTTCATACAGTTAGTTTTGACAGGGTAACTTATTCTCTTTCTAAATATTCTTAAATTCTATTTCAGGTCAATTTTGTATCTATTTTTTGCATAATCTACTATTAACCAATAATTGTCAAGTATTTATATTCTAATTTATACTTATAAATGATCATGTAATATAAAATATCAGATTACATCTAGATCAATATAACAATTGTCATGAGAGTATGACCATGTCTAATATCGATGTCTTCAAAAGTGTGCCTGTATTAGGCTTGGTGTTGTTATTTCTTTTTTAAACAATGGCTATTATTGTTCGAGCTCCTGCTTAGATGCATATATGAATTTGTTTAGTTTGATGTGTAATTGAATGATTTTAGGATGCAATAATGGGTAACTATCATATCCTCGTGTTGTCACATTCCGGCCAACAAAAATAAGATCTTAATTTATTTTTAAGATGATTAATATTTGAATTTTGTAATTGCGTTTTTTTTTTTCTTACAAAATGTGATATTCATGATATTAAAATGGCTTGTAAGCGAACTAATGGTACATGGTTTTTCCCTTAAACTAAATTTTAGTTTATAAAGAGAAGCATGAATGACCTATCTACTCTACAAAAACAAAAATAATTGACGAGGTTTGACCATACAATTAACAATATAAAGTTATGAAATTAAAACGCGTATTGTCTTGGTAAAAAATTTTAAGGAAATTTTGCAGTTTTTGCTTATTATCTTGAATATTATTATAGATAGAGATGAACTGTAAACAGCAATAATGTTCAGCAAAGTAAGATCTACAAATAAGTCAACATGACCAAAATTGTCAGTTAACCCATTAAGGAGTTATTGCCCTTTATAGTCCATTTTTAACCATTTTTCTAAAATTTTAGTATTCTTTTAAAAAAATCTTCTCCTCTGAAAGTACTGGGCCAAATTTAACCAAACTTGGCCACAACCATCATTTGGGTATCTAGTTTTAAAAATGTGTGGCGTGACCCTGCCAACCAACCAAGATAGCCGCCATGGCTAAAAATAGAACATAGGGGTAAAATGTAGATTTTGGCTTATAACTCTAAAACCAAAGTATTTATAGCAAATCTGACATGGGATAAAATAATCTATTAGGTCAAGATCTATCTGCCCTGAAATTTTCAGACAAAACAGACAACCTGTTGTTGGGTTGCTGCCCCAGAATTAGTAATTTTAAGGAAATTTTGCAGTTTTTGGTTATTATCTTGAATATTATAATAGATAGAGATAAACTGTAAACAGCAATAATGTTCAGCAAAGTAAGCTCTACAAATAAGTCAACATGACCAAAATTGTCAGTTTATTCCTTAAGGAGTTATTGCCCTTTATAGTCATTTTTTAACAATTTCAATAAATTTTTGTAAATTTTTAGAATATATTTTCCACTGTAATTACTGGGCCAAGTTCATTATAGATAGAGATAATTGTAGCAAGAAGAATGTCCAGTAAAGTAAGATCTACAAACACATCATGATCACCAAAACACAATTTTGTCATGAATTTATCTGTGTCCATTGTTTTATATGCACATAGACCAAGGTGAGCGACACAGGCTCTTGAGAGCCTCTAGTTTGGTTATAAATTATTTAAAATAAATAGTACTCCACAAATTTTGATAAGACAATAAAATGATATGGGATAAGCATATTTTAAAATCAGGTTTTCATTATTTAGGCTGATGGCACTGACCAATTGGTTATGAAATTTGAAAATTTGAAAATTGTTTATTGGAAGTACACATTCTTGTTCATAGTGTTTAGTTATGAAATAATTTATTTTTTTTAGAATTCATTGCTATTTTTCACTTTTATCACATGTTTGAAAACAATTCCCGAACATGAATTCAAGGAGACTTATACTAAACATCAGAATACATTTTGAACACTTATGGCCTCCAATCATATGTATATGTCCAAACTCCAACATAAAATTAATTATATAAAACACCTTTTAAGCAAGATGCATGTGTCCAGAAAAACATCAAAACAGATAATGTTAACTACTACTGTATTCAACAATATACATGTGCCATAACAAAATCACCCACTTTTTGTTGGGGTTCGTTTTGCCAAGTATTTAGTTTTCTATGTTGTGTTATGTGTACTGTTGTTGGTCTATTTTTTATTTTCTTTTTAGACATGGCATCATCCGTTAATTCGCCGTTTCAGAATCTAATGAATCTTGGGTAATATTTTCAAAAGCGTACACCAAAGCGTGGTGATTGGTTTAAAACATCCTAAACAATCGAAATTCAACCAATGACGTAACGTTATATTCACTTTGGGGTACGAACAATGAAATTACCCATAATGCTTTAGATTCTGAAACGGCCAATTTTCAACTTATGAGTTATTTCCCTTTGTTAGCCTTAGCCTCTCATTTTAAGAGGGAACGAGATTTTTTTCAATTTTGTGTTATAGCCACAAACAAAAACGGAAGTTGGTCTAATTTTTTATAGTTAATGTACTGAAAGCATTTTAAAACAGCTAATTCTTTTCATAACCTATTTTAAAATCCAATTCATTTTCTTCTATTAATTCTTTTTTTATTGAATAATCCAAATGTGTCATTTGTTCACAACCTGCAGCTTGAAAAAAAGCTTGTTTACCTAGCATTTCATATATCTTTATAAAGTCATTGAATAACAGTCATTTCATGTTAAAAAAAAACTTAAACATCTTGGGTTGTACAGACTTTAAACAAATTGAGAAAGCTTTAAGGAAATTGCATACAAAAATGCACTGGTTCCAGGAATTTTGGTACTACAAAAGCAAGTACTTCTGATCTGAACAACCGGCAAAATATGCCCTTCATTTTAATTCATATCTTTTGGTTCTTATTTTTCTACCTTTTATTTCTTTACCCTTTATTTGGCACTTTGTGTCCATAAGGCTCTATCATTTAAGCACTAATCAGACCATCATGCTTAGTGCAGGATAGAACAATAGATTTCGGTATAGCTTTAAATATGCCAGTTTTGTATGGAGGCATGATTACTGATGAACTCTGTTAATTCATCTTTAGTCGAAAGTTTTAGACCTGAGATCACCCCCAGTTTTTTATGGGGTTCATGTTGCTTAGTCTTTAGTTTTCTATGTTGTGTTTTGTGTACTTTTGTTTGTCTGTTTGTTCTTTTCTTTTTAGCCGTGGCACGTACTGTTGGTTTATTTTTTATTTATGAGTTTAAAAATCCCTCTGGTATGTTTTGCTCTTCTTTTACCTGATTTATATATCAAACATTAACACAGACTGATGTTTCATTTTTTTAATATTAAAATATTCTATCATTAAAATTTTTAAAATACATTGTTTTAGCTTTTTAAAGAGCTGTTAAAATGTTTTGTTTTCCATGGATGTCTTCATTGCCTCTTTGGTTTTCTGAATGTTTTCTAATTTGTTTTTTTGTTTAAGCATTGGAAATACAAAATTTACCAAATTTACCCAATTTCTTTTTATCTTAATTTTTATATCAACATTTAACAATTAAATTCTGAATAAAACAGATTATTTTTTCAATAACATAAGCACAACTAATTAATTTGCGTAGAGGTTGCACAGTGTATACATCATTATAGTAAAACCCTAAAAAAAAAAGTTAAAACTTCTTTGGGTAGTGATATGCTGGTCAGTTATGTTTTATTTTTACATTTTATTCACACACATACACACTTATACCCACACACACACACACACACATAAATTTATCCTCAAACACACAACTTAGCAAACAAAACCATTTAATTGCAACACAAAAATGTGTATCTTGCGTACTTGTAAATAGTGCGTATAAAAACAATTAAAAAAATATTCTGAAATTCAAATATAAAATTTTATAAATGTGTTTGTATAATCATGCACAGAATATTGCATCGAAAATGTTGGTTCATTGTAATAAAGAGTTCAAGAACTCAGTGTAAATCTGATATATGTAAATTTTCACTAAAAGTATATCATTTGTAATAAAGAAAAGGCAAAAATTGGTTTAATTATTTCATTATCAGAGCAAAAAAGGTGTATTTAAAGACTTTTAAAATACAAAAAAAGTCTTTAATAAGACTACTGTAGAAAAAAATGAATGCTTCAAAAATGTTAAATCAGATAGGAGGTAGGCTGTATAATTTTGGCCTACAGCACTTAAAATAAAATATAGTCTTGCCCTTGCAAAACTGAATGTTCAGTTAACAACAATTTGGTTAATGAAAATAACTATTTTTTTGTTCAAAACATTATTTTATAGTTAGCTATGTAACTGAATAAGATAAATTTGAAAATTAAAAAATTAAAACTAAGCAGTGAGTACTTGAATCATATTTGCCCTGAAAGGATTTGCTATACTCAGAAATTTATAATGAGTTTTAAAATTTTGGACGGCATTTAGTATATCACAGATCAGACAACTCAAATTAACTGGAGTAAATGCGTATCATTGGATAAAAGTTTCTATTCACATGACAGTCACATGCTTTATTCTGCTACTTCTTGTTCTTTTTCTTTTGTTTCTTCAGTCTTTTGTTCCTCTAGAAAGATACAAAAAGGATAATAAATAATCAGGAATATAAATCTAAATCTAAATATGTTACATTTAAGTAAAAGTCTTGAATCATAATACTAAGTATATGAGATGTAAGAAAAATATATAAAACAATTGTTATCAAATATGAATAATTCTGTAACTTGTGCAGCTAACTAACATTGACATCATTAATGAAAACAAAATTTTAATGATTTATCTTTATCTTAAAGGTATTCTACAGGAAAAGAATTTTTAAATAGTGCATTAAAATTTGTTGCATCTGCTCCGAACATATATTTAATTCCTGTTTGCGGACAACTTCTACAATTAAAGCTTAATCAAGCATGTTTATATAAAGCTATTGCTGTTCAAGAATTATGATAATACCATCATTTGAGATGTGCAAATTTTCCATATATAAGTGTGTCATACCAAGCCTCTGAAGAAAAAACAAATTGAGGGGAAATATTGGAAAAATCACTGAACCCAAAACCTTAATTGCTGTAACACCATAAATAATCAGTGTCATAATACTGCTTTTCAAACAAACAATAAAACAAGAACAATTAAAACCTTCTGATGAATCTGTATATTCTCTTGATGACTTCCTGTCTGATGAGGGAGTTTTCTTAGTTGATCTGGATTCTCTTTCTATAAGAGTTCAAAACTTGTGTTTTAGGTTGTTAAAAAAGTTGTAATAATAAGAAGATGTGGTATGATTGTCAATGAGACATTATACTATTCACCAGAATCAATAGAACAAGGATGTGAACATCCTATAGGACTCTTTGAGCCTCAGCAATCAGCCTTTAAACCAAAATTTTGGCAGGAAAACGGTGAAAATTGGTGAAATGTCATTTTGACCCTTTAACAAATACGGATAATAACACAAATTGGTATCCATGAAAATAAACCTGTCTACAATACATATTTACTGAAAACAAGAAAATAAGATCACAGAAATAAAGATGTACTATATTCAGATTAGTGCTATACAAAAATAAATAAAAAAACATAAAAATAATTAAATTAAGCTGAAGATCAAATAATATTAGTTCTAAAATGTTAGTATCTAAAATATTTAATAATAAGCCTATAAAGAACAAGATTAATTTTTAATCAGATAAAAAACAAAACAATAAAATTAGAAGATCTAAAAAGAAAAATTAAGAATAAATAAATAAAAACATTTAAAGATATTGCACATTTAGGCATGCATGTACTCTTTGTTCTCTTCCACTGACATGCAGCTTCAACTTGGTTTAAAGATTATGTACGAATTGTTGTGGGTATAAAAAAAAAACAGAGAAAAATAGGCAAAAATATAAATAGTGAATAATGTGTTACTAAAAAAGTATAGAAAAGAGATAATAGCAAAAAAAAAGAATAGAGAAAGTTTAAGGAGGTAGACCTAGGTTCAGGGAAATAACTCTTAAAATCATCAGTACATTTGTGTCAACCATTTTCAAAAACATATTCTAAGCTTCTAGGTTACATAGATTGTTTTTAATCTGTTTCAGGTAAATGCTTAAAAAACATTGATGAACTTGACTTTTACAAACGCTTAACTGATTTAAAGAGTTATCTCCCTGAACCAAGGTCTACCCCCTTAAATGGCCTTAAAAAAAAGTCCCCACTCATTCAGACCCTCGTTCATTTATCTGTAAGTTTGTAAAATTAGAAATAAAGGATATATATTAATGCAATAATTGTAAGACTTGCAGCAACCTGTCAATATAGAAATCTTATAAAAATTTTGTTAGCCATTTTAAACTTTTGAATAAAAATTAAATGAAACATTTCCCATATTCTGATGGCTTGGCAAATGATATATTTACAATATGTAACTTCAAGTATATTGGCGGGAAAGTGAGACAAAAGAAAAATACATCAACTACAACAAATAAAAACTTTTAAAAATGCTGGACATTGTGAAAAGCAGTCTAAGAAGTTGTGATTCATGCTTTGGATACTAAAGGTGACCAGTGCAATTAAACCTTTTTTGTCTTTCTTTTGATCCTTTGGTGAGGGAGTCCTTCTCGATTTAGAATGTCCCTTAGGTGAAGGAGTCCTTCTGGATTTAGAATGTCCCTTAGGTGAAGGAGTCCTTTTAGATTTGGACTGTCCTTTTGGTGAGGGGGTCCTTCTTGATTTAGTTTTCTCCTTTGGTGAAGGAGTTCTTGATCTATTTTTAGTTTTAGGTGATGGTGTCCTAGATTTGCCTATTCGAACTGTAAAATAATTCTAAACATTTACCAATTTTCTATTTTTAACATCATTTCAGACTTCACAAATCTCAAACAACTTGTGTCATGTGAAATATTGGGCACTTACAGTTATTTTATTTCACATGCTTCCTTTAAGTTGTTATTTGTCAAAAAGATCAACAAAGAACTTTTTCTGTTAGAAATTCATTTAGTAACATTCAAACCACTAAAATTTAAACCACAATCAAATACAAATTAATAATCTGCAGATAATTCCAATGTCAATCATTTCAAAAAATGTCATTAGTCTACACCCACAATTATAAAGGGGTAATCTCAAAACATATATGTAATAATAAAATAATTGTATAGATGCAAACTGTACATTTTGAGATGATCCCTATTTCAATCTATTAATTTAAAACCATCACATCTAGGCAGATTTCATGTTTTTAACCTTTTGCAACACTAATGGCTGATCCACCCTGTTTTGAGCCTCCAGCAGACTCATGACCTTTCTGTGACCCTGTTTCTTCATGAAAAGAGACAGAGGGTTGTTTGGCTGGGGAATCCCTCCCCTCCTTTGAAGGGGATATAGGTGTCATTCTATCAGGAGCAGGACTTTTAGTTGGTGATTTTATAGGGGACCGACCTCTAGACCCTATGGGAGTTGCTGGAGGCTTAGCAGGAGATCTCATCCTTCCAGACCCTCTTGGAGTTTTGAGACTAGCATCAGGACTACGTTTTCTTTGACTCGCTTGAAGATTTTTTAAATCTGATAGTGCTGGAAAAAAATCCATGATTCTAATTCTTAATATACAGAATTTATTTAATAGCATATTAAAATGCCTCTAACATAAAGTATTATCATTTACATAAACAATGTTGGAATAATTCAAAACATACAGTTTTCAGGTAATTGGTAACACACAAAAAAAGAATGTTAAGATCCTGTAGCCCTTTTCACAAAAAATCTTAAGTGTAAAATTGATCGTAAGTCTAAAATATTCCTTAACAATTCAACTTAACATTTTTATCGTAAGATTAATTTAACACTTAAGATTTTTTGTTAAAAGGGCTGCTGTTATATAAATATGTAAATGATGATCCAAGGCTTAACCCAAAAAGATATTTTTATCATTAAGTGAATGAAATATGGACTATTAAACCCTTATAGATTGATTGATTGTTGGTTGCTTAACAATCCAGTGGAAACCCTTATAGAATAAATCTGTATGATTATATTTATTATTGCTAATGCAAGCCTATACATTTAACATTAGAATCAAGAAAAGAGAAATTGGTAAAAACCTCAGAGATAACATTTAGGTTAACTAATATTTTGCTCCACTAAAATCTTGTGGATTTTCATTAAAATAGTCAGATGATATTGCAACTTAGGGCAAGTCCTAAGAAAAAGTTAACCACTGATAAAAAACTGTACTTTTTGTAAAATTGAGGACTGAACAGGACGTAACTTTCATTTATTCAAAACAGTTTTAAAAATTTGGCAAGCCAGACTTTTACTTTACAGATAGGTAACTCAGTGTAATTAGGTCAAGGAAAACAAAACAACTGTTTAGTATTTTCTACTTCAGAAAATAAATAGGTAGTTAGAATTTATTTTTTTAATTTATCTATTTACCTAAACTTTAAATACAAACTTGACCTTCAATTCTATCACAATAAGTTCATTACTAGAATTTCAAATTTGTACACAACAGAATCATCCTTTTATATGTTTCATGGCCAAAAAAGGTAGACCTTATCAAGATCACATTTTGGGTTGTGGTGTTTTTTCTACAGAAATAGTGGTATTTATCAGGCAGAACATGCTAAAGTATGAAAAACAGATCTGATGTTCTATCTATTAAAATAAGATGATCTGTTTTAATCAAGAAAATATATATCTGAAAAGTTAAGTATAAGTTATGATATATACAGTTCAGAGGTCAACTTAGATTTGTAATGTGGAAGTAAATTTATATACAAGTACTGTATAGTTTCCTCTTTTCTCTTTTCCTTTCCTTTTGGTTTAAGAAATAAAATGATACATGTTATCATGACAAATAGAAAGTTGTACCTCAACAATAAAAATACTTCCAAAATACAAAGATACAAACTTGGATACAGATTTTTTTTAAAGAAAACATATCATACAGGTATATGTAAAATTAAGATTGAACATGATTAAACACATATTTTCAAACATTAAACTTAATATTTCTCAAATATCAATTATATATATATAAATATATTTGGGATTTTTTCTTCTAACATTTTAATTTTTGCTTTTAAAGTTTTAGCATATGCAAAACAGTAAAAATAAATATAGACTGGAAGTATTATGAATTTGGGCTGTTCAAACATTTATCTTGTGGGCAATGGAAGGCACTCATATTAATTTTAGAAATTTGTAAGAATTATAAGTAAATGAAAATTTTAATTTAATGGGTCTTAAAAAGTACTTCCCATGTATTCAACTCTGGAACATCCATATCAAACCTTTTGCCTATAAACTAACAATTATCATAAATTTTTGAAAATTACGAAAAAAAAATAAAAAAAACATGTATCACCTTAAATTCCGAAAAATAAAACCTGACTTTAATCAATCTCAATCTTAATTTAATGTTAAATCTGTTGAATAGATAGAGATACAATATGTTTACAGTCAGGGATCTACACATCAGGTTTTACCTTTCTCCTCCTCAAAATCATCAGCATAATTATTATCTCCCTTTGTTTCTTCTATGTAAGCATAATATAAATCAGTTAATAATTGTGTCTGATTTTAAAATATAGTATTGGAATAACTGATTATACAGTGGATTCATTTAATTTTGTTTGATACCAATTTTCGTGGGTAAATTATGGGTATAAGGGAACAAAGAATTAAAATGTCCAGTATCTTTTGACTTTTAGTAATGTATATAGAATCACTAAAATCAGGAAATTGAATTCCCTCAAAAGAATTTTTTTCTTAAATCCAAGAAAATGGTACCAATGAAAGTAATTGAATCCACAGTAATAGACAATAAATAGTGCTATACAATGCCATAATTAAGATTCAAACAAAATTATCTATTATCTGATTTTCAGGATAGACAATACTATTTAAATAAGGGCTTAATTTACCCTGAACCAAAGTATTTCATAAGATATATTTGAAAACCAAATAATGAGATGTTGTCTGCTTAAAAGTTAAGGCCAAAATCAATTAAACATTCTTTTGAGTTGTCTACCTTGCATAATAATTATTGCTAAATTTACTTGAACAGAAGTGTGAACTTTCATTGTTTTTCACTTTAAATCATTTATAGAATTCTTCATAGACAATAGAGAAGCCAAAATACATTAAATTTTCAGCTTTGACATTGCAATTTTTTTAAATGCAATTTTTTACAAAAAAAATATATGAAAATTTTAGTTTTTGACTTATGTATGACATCATAACTGATCAAAATTCTTAATGTGCAACATGCTTATTATACTGTAAATAGTTTCTGCATTAACATAAACATTGGAATTATTTCTAAAATTTTAATAATTTCTTTGACAATAACTCATACAATTTATTAAATGTCTTACTGATCTTTTTAAGTGTGCATTAAAGTATAAAAGTTTCCTTGGTTGTTCAGTGAACCATGAATTCTTTATTAGCTACTTTAGATATAGAAAAACAAACTGGACAAATAGGATTTCATCCTCTTGTCACCTGTCTCAAAATTTGATTGGCTAGCAAGAACTATTGTTTCCTATTAAATAGGTAGCATACAAAGTGATTTCATGGTTCACTTAGCAGACAGGAAAACTTAACTGTATTTTCTTTGTACAGACACACTCAAGTATAATAGCTGTAACAGTACTAACCTGTTGATCCTGGTCTACTCTCTATTTTTGCTGATCCGGCCGTTCCAGGTCGTTGCTCTATTTTTTTATCTGTATCTTCATCTTCATCATCTCCTTCACCTCGTACTATTTTACCGTTAACTTCGTCTAAAGCTTTTTTAATGGCTTGTTCTGCTACATTGTCTTCTAAATCTTTAGCGATTTGTAATGATTCTTCAAATGATGAGGCTGCTGCTTGTAACTCACCATTTTTAACTGAAACCAAAGATAATTCATAATGACCCTGACATTAATAAGTTTATATATTTTGTTCATGTGATGTAAGTCGTGCTTAAGATATTGGTGCTCATTGAAAAATTTTAAAATATTAAAGCCAGAAAATTGTATATTCCTTGGTATTCGCTGCTTCCACTCTAAAACACAACATTTAGGAGTACCGTACGAGAAAAGACTAGTAAAACTGGAGTCAGAATAATATGTCCAGGTAGGGTGACATCGTTGAAATGTTTTATCAACAACCAAATAAAAATATCAGACTCAGTGTGACAGTCTACTGTGAAACATGGTTTATAATCCTTTTATATTCTTATCTTGAAAATGCACTGACTTTGTAATTTGATGTTTAACAAAAATCAATAGACCACCATCATCATGTACACAAGAAATATATATCTGTGTCTTTCCCACTGGACTTTTAAAGCCATTCACCAGCATCATCAAAACAAATTAAATAACTTGAAAACTTTGTATATCTTAAGAGGAATCACTGTATTTAATGCTAATGATTTATAACCATACCTTCAGATTGTGCTACTAAAACTGAGGCGTGTAATTTCCATGTGTCATCTTCTGCCTCTTTGGCTGCCTCTAGAGCTTTCCTTCCGTTGTCCCTAGCATCTACATATTGGTTTAATTCTAGATGACATCGTCCTATTTCGTGGAATAACCAGGCACTTTCTAATGGTGACTTACTCATAGGTATCTTCTCACACCACCTGATGATTATAAAAATAGATATGATGCAATGATAAATTATGAATTAAAAAATCATCTAGTAATGAGTTTTATCAAATACTCAAATGACATTTACGCACATCTCTGAGAATTTCACTTTGAAATGTATTTCTTTATTTGAGAAATTCCATATACGAGTACATGATCTTTTTATTCACACCAAATTTTGCTCCATGCCGTGAATTCAAAAACCTTGAGAACCTATCAGAACCTGAAAGACTATGGTTTACTCCATTGTTAGTGACCCAAACTTCTACTTCATATGATTTGATTTTTGGTGTTTCAACGCCACTTTTAAGTACCCCATTTAGGCTATTTCGTGGGTGTTAGTTTTTAATGGTATAGGAAGCCGGAGTGCCCCGAGAAAACCACAGACCTTGGATAGGAAAACTGACAATCCTAGTCATTTAAGATGTGAGTCAAGTGCATCCTCAAGAGAGGGATTCAAACTCACAAACTCGTTGTTGACTGGCTAGTGATTACAGTAGTAACAACTTAAGACCACTCACAAGTGTTTAACCCTATTTTCCTGTCTCAGGTCAAGAGCCTGTTTTTCTGTGTTTATATGCGATTGTTATATTTGTTTTTCTATATATATATCATATTGTTATCAATTAAGACAAGTTTTCTACTTTGAATGGTTTCATATTTTTCAAAGGACCATTTATAACTTTTTATACATTATGGGTTTTTCTCATTGATGAAGGAGTAATGGTGACATATTATAGTTTTTATCTAGACCATTTGATTTGATTTAGATTTTTGGTGTTTAAACATCACTTAAGGTGGCTTGGGCCTATTCGAAGTTTCTATCAGAGGTGCTGTATTTTTTGTTATTTTATTCTTTACAGAAAGTGAATCAAATTGGTCGAAAAAAAATAGGGGGTCACGGACCATTTAAGCTCAAAATTTTACTTCTAAACCGGTATGTAAAAGGGACCTCTTTTCAATGAAATGATAGGGAAAATAGAGGTGTTGACATATCTTTATTGGAATATCAAAAAAACGTTCTATGACACTTGGTCCAAAACTGTTATATAAAAAGCTGAACTATCGATTCAAAGAATGAGCGAATAAAAAACATAGGTCACCGATAAGGAAAAAAAATTATTTTGCCTTAAAACGCAAATTGTGGCGGGAAAATGGGGAAAATGGGTGAAATGTCATTTTGACCCTTTAAAAAATACGGAAAATAACGAAAATATTCTATTAGTCACATAACTACAATGATTTAACATTTCTAATCAATCAAAATATTTTAAAAAATTATATCGAATTTACGACAAATACTTTTGTAATTCATGTGTGAAATTATGCGCAGTCGAATAGTCCCGAGCCATCTTAAGCATTACTTTTGGTGGCCAGTTTTTATTGGTGGAGGAAGCTGGAGTGCCCAGAGAAAACCAACGACCTTTGATAGGAAAACTGACAATCCTAGTCAATTAAGATTAGAGTTGTATGCATCTGCATGAGCTGGGTTCTCACTCATCACCTTAGTGTTAACTAGCTAGTGATTACAGTAGTATTACAACTTAGACTTGACTTAGCCACCAATACCATTTGAAGTGTGGTGGATAGTTGTCTTATTGGTAATTATAAAACATTTCCTTATCTTTATATAAGGAACATTTCTGAAATTTCTCCCAATCTCTGTCACTACCACTCTAGACAAGAGGAAATTGTCAAATTCACTTCGACTACCATGACTACAGTGTACATGTAGTTAACATGTTATTATACATAAAACAAAGATCTTACACATCAATAGCCTTTTGGAAGGATCCTTTTCTGGCATAAACTCTACCCAAATTATCTAAAGCTCGAGACTTGGCGTCTTCTAAATCACTGCAATAAAAGAATTCAGAGCATTATATAAATACATTCTGATATGATTATAAGGCAACAATTGTTCTGTGGATTAGAAATACATGTTTAACCCTTTGTAAATGTATTCTTCTTTTTCTGATTTTTCTAGATCTACTATCATGAAACCATCTCTATGGCAAATTAATAAAAGTGGTTTGGTGAATGGTGGGGAATATTCTTAATTTCAATTTGCCAAATAAGCCAAATATGGAAATAAAGTAAACTTTGAATTTCCACAACAAATGTTATGCTGAACTTCTTTCAAATGAATATATATCTGGTTTTACATACATGTTGTTAAAGAACACAAATCTACAAAAGATGTACTTACAATTCTTTTAAGTGTTTTAATAACACAAATTTGACTGTTTCTTGCAAAACATAAGACCTTACATAAAAGTTGAGGTCAGCATGCAATTTAAGTCAATTCAATATATAATAGATCTTTTTGAAAGTTAAAAATAACTTTTTGTAAGCAAAAGAAAATTGCAAACTTTCATTCCAAGAAAATTGAAACATGCAGCAAAAACAAACTTTTTTTTTAGGTTTTACAATAAATTCCATAAAAAAGCTAAAAATAAAATCTATCAACAAGTCTGGTAGTCACTACAATACATTTAATTTGAAGATTAAGTTTTCCACTGACGTAATTTTGAGGTTGAAAGTGTAAAGTGCACCTTTCTTCATAAATAAACCAACTTGAATTCTAGATGTAAGAATAAATAGATTTTCGAACAAGTGAAGTCTTCTAACTAAACTCTACAGTCAATGCTTCAAGAAAATAAGTAAGTTTGACCTTCAACATCTAACCCAAGTGCAATTACTCTAGGTCAATTTACGTCAATGGAAAAACTCTATACATTTTATTTGCATGCAACTGTAAAAAAGAAGTAAAATGTAGACAAAAACCTGTTAATGTTTCAAAACATATTTGGTAATTAGTTTTCAAAATCACTATGTATATCTTTTTATACTGCATGCAGGTTAATAAAATAATCTTCATAATCAACAGCCACAGATCCAGTAAAATTTAAAAAAAGCTTATCAGTGGTAATTCATGTTCAAGGTAAATCTGACATCCTAATACATGAGCAGTGTAATTTCTTTTTAGAAAGATTTAAGCTTTGAAGAATATTAACCTTCAGCTGTTGTCTGCTCTATGCCTATGGTCAGGGTTGTTGTCTCTTTGACACATAACCCATTTCCATTCTCAATTTTTTAACTATTATTAAATTCTAAAAGTATTATCATAACATTCCAAAACTTTTCTCTCAGGCATATCTCAAGCATATCTGATGAAAGTTATTCAAGATTAATCGATTGGTATTTGGTTATATTTGCCCCCCCCCCCCCCCCCTCAGCTAAAAAATGCTATTATTCAAGAAAAAATGTTGTCAACCACAGATAATAAGATTCAGTCCACTTTACCTTTTTTCAAAAAGACTAAATATATTTAAAAGAGAGCTCAAGGTTCTAATCTTTGACAAATCTGACATTTTTGGATCTGACATATCATTAAATAGCATGCATGCTTCAAAACTTCACATAAAATTACCCAGACTTTTTTTTCTTTTCTCTTTTCCTCATCCTGCAGTTTTAAGTCAAAATGTTTTAAAACATGTCCATTTTTAATTATCAGTCAGTTAAATCTTATTAGTTTTTTTTTCATTTTTTCCTGTTTTCTTTGGAAGTAATATTATATTCAAATTCAAAATATGAAAATTTTCTTAATTACTATGATATTAAAACTAAAAAGATTTAATCTTATAGAGGTAAAGTTCTAAATAATACTAAGCTTTTTTCCAAACCTCATCATCAGAATTACAATTTTTTATCTAATTTAAGGTGGTACCAAACACCTTGACTAAAATTAATTTGGCTCGTTTAATTTTCATAATTTTTTTTATATAAAGTACTGACTTTGACCCTTTGACAAAAATACAAAAAAAAACCTGAACCACACATTTAATTGGAAAAATTTAATTGGATATACATTTGTATAGCAATTAACAAACACTTAATTGGTCATCGAGAAAAGCTTAAACTAATCTTTCCTTAACAATGTGATTCAGCTGGTTTTTACAGAGTTAGGCCAGACTTTTTATTTTATCTGTTTAACGAGAAAATTTGTAAAAAATTAGGGTCGAGGGGGCAAAATAAAAAAAAAAATAAAAGTGCAAAATTGGTCCAGTCGACACTAAAAATAAAAATAAAACCATTATAAGTGATTTTTTTTTGATTTTTTTTTAGAATTTATCAAAATACAAAAACAATGAAATGAGAACAGACCAGTATATTAACCCAGAGAAATATAAATACATATAGTTTATATATGTCTCTGGTTAACCCTTCTATTAATATAAACATAAAAACTATATGTTTTGATTCTGTATTTCCACTAATATAGATCCATGGCACAACTCAAATATATCAACCTCGCTGCATATACACTATATATGTATATACCAGTCACCCAGTCAGGAACCTCTTAGTGTATGCAGAGACATATATATACACATGTGTATATATGTCTCTGGTGTAATAGTCCCAGAGTTAAGCAACTTTAACCTATAAATTGAAACAATGCTTATACATGGAAATATATACATTAATCAAGAAGATCTAACCAAAAGTATGTTAATGCGTGTGGAATGCGTAATTTTCCCTTTTGGGATCATTTTTTGTCTGTCAGCAGTGCCATTCATGCGTCTGTAGTCATTATCGCAAGAATCCGGATTTCGGTCATAGCGGGTCCGTTTCCGATGAAATCCCGATTCCGATCCGTAGTTCTACAAATTTAAATGTCGGACGAAGAAAAATTTACAAAAATAAACGATGTTTGATACGCTATTTGGAAAGGAATATGACGTTTCTAATGCAATACATGGATGACAAGTTTACTTTAGGCTAATTTTATCAAGTTCTGATGAAGTAATAACTGATTTTGCCGAAAGTTAGAATGATTTGATGTACGCTCTCGTGTGTAACAAGTATGATCAGAATATCTACTTCTAGGTATGAAAAGCATGCCACCAGCTTAAAAATCTTTTAGAAGAAAATATATCGTTTATGCCTTCAATTTCTTTACTTTTAAATGAAAATTGCTGTTTCATTGACTTGGTAAAAATTAAATATTACCGATAACGAAATTGACTGAAAGCGAGTATCGTGAACAACACATTTTATTTTTTTCTGAGGATTTCGTAACAGTCGGCGGGAAAAATAATAATAAAAGTAAGAAGCACTACTTTTATTTTTATTCTAAAATCGGGAAAGGTGGAGTCGGCGGATCTCGTTAAACAGATAATAAAAAAAGTCTGGCCTTATCTCCCTGTAGTGTTATGTACCACCGTAAGTTTCTCACAAAAGAAAAAATCAAGAAATTGTGAAGGATTAATTTGCATATGATAATATTTTATTTTTCTGCTTTTCTGTATATCAAAATTGCACATTCTGAAAAGTCTCATATGCTTTACAGATCATGATTAAATTCTATGCTAAAGATTGAGGATGTTAACTAAACATTATCAATGATCCATGAAAATATGGTCAATATTAGATGAACTTTAGCAGAGAGACATGTAAACCATACTGTACATCCAAATTAGTTGTCCTATTGCTTATGGTATCTAAGAAACAAATCTGACTGCAGAAACTAAACATAGACCTATCAACAATGTAATTGAGGTCAATTTCTGGTGAACCCTGGCAGACAAACAAGTACACCTTATAGTCATTTCATATGCAAAATATAGGTGAAATGTTGTTTATAGTATCTGAGATACAGATTTGACCTCTTAGACAGAACCTTAATCACTGATCAATGTTCCATTAAATAAGTCAAGGTCATATAAGCACTGCATGACCTACATGTAGACTTACAATGATTCTATATATATATTAGTCAAGATTATTAGCTATCCTATTACTCATATTAAGTGAGAAAATCTGACACAGGATAAAAATTTACACAGGTTTTATGGGACAGTTGCTGAACAATTGCAAATAAGGTTGGGCACATTGTGTCAGATGGAAACTTTAAAACAGAAGGCATCTGTAAACTAGATATTTTTTCTTAACAGGGTAATACAAAGATGCTTCTTTTAAGGGCATATTCATGATTTCATAAATTTAATTAGTAAACAAATGTCATTGACCTGAGTAGAAAATTGTTCATAGATAAATACTTATACCAAGGCTACCACATGCTCAAATGTATGCTCTAAAAACTGACATGCTTCGAAAAAAATCATAGTTGCTATTAAATACAATCTGATAGGTTAAAAAATTAATGATAATATTAGAAATGAATTTTGATTGGTTATATGTATTGATGATAATATATGAAAGGAAATATGATTGAAAAATTTACTTGTAATTTTTATTCATTGTAAAGAAAGAAGTTCAGCATTTTATTTTCCAATTTCAACGAGCGCATTTTCGTTATAAGGTTTATGTTTAATTTTAGTGAATACAGTTTGTAACATCTTATTTCAACAAAACTGTATTCATATTTATGGTTGTACTTTAGAGTGATTTGTTTAGCAGGGTTACAAAAACAGACTTGATTTTCTTAAAACAGATTTGACATGAATTTGATAGTAAAATAACATTTTTAACTATATAAACAATACTAACTGTTCTCTTGAGAGCTCCAGGTCTCGTTCATGATATTCCATAGATCTGTTGAAATTGTTCATCTCTAGGTAGGCGTTACCTATAGAACTGTATAAGGTAGCCATGATTTCTGCTCGGTTCTGAAGTTCATCAGATGACATGCCTTCCACTTGTTTTAATACTTTCTGTGCCTTCTTCAAACTCTGTTCATATTTACCCTCTGATTGGTCTAAAAAAGAGAAAATTGACCTTTACACTGCATCCACAAATAACTTTGATTTGATGGTTGGTTGCTCAACATCCAGATAATAACTTTGATTTGATTGGAATAAAAATAAAGAAATTAACCCTTTACAGCTAGTGCACTTAAAAATATCTTTGAAAGTTGTAATCTGATTCAAAGAATTATATATAGCATAACTAGACTGCTCTGTGCCACACATTTTCATGTTATAAGTTATTTGGTGTTATATGTAATGCACAGAGACAAAAATGATATGATTTTGCATCTCATTTTTTTTTATACTGACTTGTTGGACTATTGGCAAGTTATAATTAGCAAAGCAACCATGAAGCTCAATGGATATTCAGTATGATTTTATCAAAGATTGTGCCAAGCAGCTGAAGTTTTGCTATATTCGTGAAAACAAAATCTTCAAATCAATTACACAGGTTGTATTTATGTTGTTTTCATTGTCGAATGTACTGTAGATCATCATTATTCGTTGACCAATTTATGTGGATTTCGTGAGTAAAGGAGAACCACGAAATTAAATGTTCAACGAATGACAAATTTACTATAGGCTTGTATGTAATCTTTGGCAATACAACGAAATTAAGTATCCACAAACATTTTAGTTTCCCTTAATCCACGAAAATTGGTACCAACGAAAATAAATGAATCCACAGTATTTCTTTCTTTTTCATGCAAACTTGAAGATTTTGTATTATTTTGGGTGAAATCAATCAATGTGGGGTCAAAACTTATGCTCTTGATAATTAACCTAGGTCTGTTCAAATCTAAGGAGTACAAGTCTTCTTCAATTTTATACAAACTCGGTGACAATATAAATACATATTATTTTGTATTATTGTGTAAGTTAAAACGATATAAGGGTAAAATATGCATTTTAGTTTTGATCTAACTGATACAAACCTTCTTCAATTTCATCCAGACTTCTAAGTATATAAGATCTAGGATCTCTGGACTGTTGTTTGGCGCTACGTCTTGACTTCTCCTTGTCTCGTTTACGTGCATACATGGGCTTCTGCTGTCTCCAGAAATCAGCCCTAGAATTTAGGTATTCTAAACCATCATATACTTTGTGTTTTATATCTCTTTCCATTGGTGATTTTTCTCCAGTTAAAGCTGTGAAAAAAAGCATTGAATACAATTTATAAACACAAAGGTTTGAGTGTAAATGATCAGAAGGTAAAAATAAGTGGCAAGCTTATTTACTTGTTTGGCTTTCTATCTAACAGTTCATTGGTTTTTATTATTGAATGTTCTTACCAAGTTAAAATAGATTTTTAATACAGATATGTGTATGTTACAAGTCCTGTATTTGATATCAATTGATAGTATTATGCATGCCTTTGTAGAAATTGAAATGACAACATTTTATCATGTAATTATGCTAGACCTTTAATGATCAATGACATATAACTGTGCTCATTTAAGGTGGTAGCTAACACTACAGGGAGATAACTCTGTAAAATCAGCAGAACGTTTTAATGACATTGTGATGTTATGGGAATATTAAGCTTCTCCATGATCAAAATAAGTGTTTGTCAAACTGCTATATAACCAGTGTAATTTTTCTGATTAAACGGTTGGTTCAATTTTTTTGAAATTTTTAAATATTTGTCAAAGGGTCAAAGAAAATACTTAATAATAAATTTTTAGAAAATTAAACGAGCCAAATTAATTTTAGTCAAGGTGTTGGGTTCCACCTTAAATTGCAGAATGATATTTTCCAATGATTATTAATATGGAGGTCATATACCATGGACTGCCCACAGTATAGTCATATACATTATACATTAAGGCCAAATAAAAAAATACATTTGAAAAAGCTTAGTTTTTCTTCCATTTAAGAAGGGAGGTAATTCAGATTTTTTCCCCTTATATTTTTCTTTTCAAATTTCAAGATTTTGTCATGAATCTGTATTAATATGTGCCAACAAAACCTTTAATGTTATGTTTTAGCTCATACATGTACATAGAAGGTATGTACTAGGTAAACAGGAATTTCAAATTTTGAAAAAAAAATTCTTAAATCCAAGTCCTACATTTATCTTTCATTAGTTTTTCTAGGTACTCCTTATCGCCATATAATTCTCCCAGTAACTGTTTGATAGTCTTTGAATCTCCACCACTTTTTGGTCTTTCTCGCTCTTTTTTTGTTTCTTTCTTTGCACCAGGTTTTTGGTATGTTCCTTTAGATTGTTTGGCTTTTGACTAAAAATTAAATTCAAAATTTTATTATAAAGATAAAAGGTTTTTAGATATATCTTATAGTGATGTTATAATTCTGTAATAAATATGCAAAAATATATAATTAATAAAGAGTAATAATGGGGTATATCAAATTCCTTCTCAAATGCAAGGCATGATGGGTATACTAAAATGGAAGGGAATCGGCAATGAAAAATTTAATAAAAAACTAAACATTGTTTTAACTGATATTCAAATAAAGCATACAGGCCTTTATCATATATTAAACTAAAGGAAAAGCCATACTAAATCATAAACCATGCATTCTATTAAAAAAAATAATTAAATACAGATAGTCATATTATTAAAAGATATAACTTTTCAAATCCTTCAGAATAACATTTTAATTCTTACCCCTTACCTGGTGTTTAGTGCATATTGAAAATGGTGTAACAGATATAGGTTTGTATGTAAGTCTAATCTGTAAACATGACTATAAGTTCAATTCAATGCCAATTTTTGTGTGAAAAAACTCACCTAAACATGCTTTTTGTGAAAATTGATGTGTGCAATATTGTATAATTCATATCTATTTCACATGCTGATGCAATAATCTTATTTATTTAGTGATGTTCAAAACTTCAAATCAACAATACACATGCAAGCCTTACAATTGTGTGTTTATCTGTGTTTCAAACAAATGCATCAAGTGCTCATAGTTTTTATTTTGCATGATTGCATTATTTAAGACCATGCTGTGTACATATGTGTTACATAGACACCATATTTTTGTGTGTCCACACTTTGGTGCATGAAACATATCTAAATTTCTCACATCACTGTAAGATGTATTGCTTTTAGCACTAAATGCTTGTTGTGCTAACTCCTTTTGCTGAAGTAAAAATGTATGTAACATATAAAAAACTGAGAGAAAAAAAACATTAACTATAGTTCTCATTTTATTCCCTTTTTCTCAATTCCAATACTGGTAGGTTGATCAACAGACAAAGTTGTGACTTTAAAAAATGTTACCAACCATTAATGAAATTAAAAACTGAATTCAATCAAGTAGGCACTTTTTCAGACCGCCTTTTATAGCTGACAATACTGTGTGGGTTTTGCTCATTGTTGAAGGCTGTACAATGACCTTTGGACTGTAGGAAAGAAGTCTCATTATAAGCAATCATACATATATCCTCATTTTCATGTTGATCATGTATGACATTTTTTATTGCAGTGACAAGAAATCTATTCTTCTTCGACGAATAATCAGTATGATTTTTTTCAAACATGATTGATTATCTGTTACTGTTTAAGGGTTCTACAGTGAACTGTTAGAATGGGAACCAGTCTACTCTACTGATGGAAGGTTGTGTTTTCATTTCTGTTTAATTATTAACACATAAAGCAGTATGCACTATTAGAGAGGGTTTAATTCAGGATCTATACTAAGGGATTAAAATTTGAGAAATACTAAATTACTAATATTTTGATCTATGATGTTGATGATGATGATGATGATGAATAGCTTTTCTGCAACAAAAAGATCTTTTCTAATATGCTAGGTACATATTTGTTTGTCTTTCATTTTATTATATAAATAAGGCCATTAGTTTTCTTGTTTGAATTGTTTTACATTGTCTATCAGGGTCTTTTATAGTGGACTATGTAGTATGGGCTTTGCTCATTGTTGAAGACCTGAAATTTTTAGTCCAATTATTACTATGTATCCACATCTCATTCATTTCAGTTGACATACTATCTTTAAGCACCTTCCTATTGTATGTTCTTGTCCTAAACATTCATGATATATTTGCCACTGGACATTAATCATTGCACATAAAGAGCCTTTATAATACTGTCGAAGGGGTCTGTGTCACTCTGTAAGTAATCTTATTTCAATCAAAGGGATTTTTTTCCCCTTTTATGCTATTGGGTGTTAACCAACCAACCAACCAACCAATCAAAACAAATCTAAATAAATCTTATATACAGCATTGAGGAATATTTCTTGATGAAAATAAAAAAATTGCAAAAAAGAGCCAGGTCAATGCAGAAAAGCTATTTTTAATTGTAACATAATAACTTAAAACACCAGTGAAAGATACCAACTGTTAATAAAAAGGTTGTGCTGTTTAATTGTAAAATGATGGCATCTTCTTATCTTATAACTAAATCTACTGAAAATCGTGGCTGTCTAAGTGAAAAAGTCTTAAGAGAACATTTAAGCTACAAATATAGGCCACATTTATTGTGATACAGTTATGACATATAATCTAAAACAAGTATTAGCAATGCAGTTACTGAAAGAAAAATGAAACACATTTGAAACTTCTAAAAAAACAAAAAAATGAATAAAACAATTTTTTTTAACAAAAGTGCAGACTGAAACCAAATCTAAAAAAAAATTGCCATAGACCCACAGAAATATATAATGTACCAGTTTATGAGAAGATGATTATGAAAAGAATTGTTAAATTAGACCCCTTGTTTAAATCAGTACTTAGTTTTACTGAATCCATGTTCTAACTCTCAAATTGATCATTTAAATACAGGATTGACTCAAAAGATTAAGATTGAGGCCAAAAGTATAAATGTATGTTTTCAATTGTAATATTGTTCAAAATAAGAGATAGGTCAGTGATAACTTGAATTTTGAATATTGAAAAAAGGCTTTGTTTTTAAAATTAAACAAATTCTTTTTGTTTGCAGAACTTTGAAACCAAAAATCTCTGGATGGCTTAATAAGGAACAGGAAACACATATTTTTTGCTTGCCATAAAAAAATACTTTTCACCATATTTTTTTGAGAAAGAGAAAAATGTGCAAGGTTCTAAATCAGAATGTTTGCACCATCATTTTTTTTTAAGAGAGAGAGAAGAATTAATGAGTTTGATTGAAATGTTAGAACATGAATTACACATAGTGCAGACAAATGTTACGTCATGTTACCTTCTTCTTCTCTTCCTGGTGGCAATTTAAACATGGAAAATGATGATTAAATAACATATCTAACATTTAAACAAGCAATATGTACATTACAAATATCTGTCAATCAAACTAGCTTTGTACATTATGCATATGGTGATCCAATGGAAATTCATTCTTATTAGGGTTACTGTAAATTCAGAAATTATTTTGAGCATTTATTATTGTGATTTTTGTCATTTTAGACTTCAATGCAATTTTAATTTTTTTTTATGATTTTGAGAAAATTCCTGTTAAGTTCATATAAAAATTTCAAAATTATTGCAATTATAACCCTGTCACATTTTTTGCAATAATAAAAACCTTGCAATAATTTCTGGATTTCAGTAACTAAGGCACAGTGAATTATGGAGATCCAGTAAAATTTTAACCGGTTAAATTTATGGTTGAGTGTAATATTGTGTTTGGAGTTGACTGAAAGTGATATGTTTATAAACTTTATATAGTTTTACATTTGTATATAATTACATTAGATATATGTTTCATTATAATACTTTATTCTGATTGGCTAACTACACATCACATGTTATTCTGTAAACAGTTGCATTGCTCAATACAACTTTTCATTCATGATAACATGTGGTCCAACAATAAAGTGCACAGGTGAATTAAATAAAAAAATATATAAAATTCGTGTTTTCAAGATCATAGCTAAAAAATGTAATTATACGTATTGAATGCTTCTTTTTGTAACTTTATAGGGTTGTAAAAGCGTTGACCGTGCGCACATTTTTAGAATGAAGCGCTTCCTTGGAAATGTACTTTGGTCAACGCTTTTACACCCCAATAAAGTTACAAAAAGAAGAATTCAATTCTTAAATGAAAACAAAATATAAAACTGTTTAGTTATGTAGACCTTTCTTAGTATTAATGTTTGTTAGACAATTCAAAACAACAACATTTTCAAACAAAATCAAACCAATGCCAAAATATAACAATCTGTTAAATCATTCACAAAATTAATAATAATCCAATCATGGATTAAAGGGAGATAATTTGAAAATGTGCAAAGTTTAAGGGAGGTAACAAATATTGTAACTCAAAATCAACTAGAACAAAAAATGCCTTGCAATTAACCTTTAAGTATTTTCAGTTTCTTGATGGCTCTTACTGAAATGAAATGGTCATTACGAAGCATAATAATTTAATTTTGGATGTAACGCGTCTTCTGATTGGCTGACGTTATTTTGTTATCAGCCCATAGACATAATTTAGTCATGTCTACGTTTTAAAATGGAATTTAGAATTAAATTATAAGAAATGACTGTAATATTTTTTCTGTCTATTCAAAATAACATAAAAAATTTGGTGCACATTGAATAACACGCGTAGTTTGATGTAGCTCATAAACTGAATTTACCACTAGCATTAGTAGCAAAAATCTTCATATCATAACACAAAGAAAACAAATGTAAAAATATAATTTACCACTTATTTACAAACCCAGAGACAATAGTTACAGTACATTTTTTATTAATAAGAAATGACTTCTTTATGTCGAAAATTATTATTAAGAGTCAAATTTTCAAATAAATATTATCAAAAATAAGCTCAGCTTTGAAATTATCAAACTTAAAAAAAAAAAAAAATCAAAATCAAACTACATGTATCTTAACATCTTTTTAAACAGGGTGATAAAAAAAAAACTTTATTATCAAGGGGGGAAATATATAGATTTAGCTATCTAATCAAGGGAAATAATATGAAATTAAGCATCAGAATAAAGGGAGACAACAATGAATTTAACTGTATAATCTTTGAGGAAAACAAGGAATTTAGCTAAATAATCAAAAGAGATTCTGTAAATTCAAGGAAGATTATATGGAATTAAGCTGCATAATAAACAGAGATAACAAGGTTTTAAGCTGTGCTATCAAGGGGGGAAAAACCCAAAAAATGCTGTATAATCAAGGGAGGTAACAAAAACTTTTATAATAAATTTACTGAAAGTTTACATTTGGTTAATATAACAACAAAAACACCCTTATTAAGTATTGATCACATAAATCTAGCATTAGATCCAAGTCTAGCGTAACCTTACAACCAGAACCACATCAGTATTAAACTTAATTGTTTGTTCAAATCAGTCAAATGGGTCTTTATAAGAAGACCAATGATAAAACAATTTGGTTACAATCACAATATTTCAGGCAAAGTAACAAAATGATATGACATATATATTTGGTAGAAATTGACTAAATATTTCAAGCTTAAAGGTCTTTATCATCTTGATGAAAGGTCCTATTCAAGGTACAAATTTTCTTTAGTATATGTTATGCTTTTGTTTTTTTACTTTTAAGCTTTGCAGGTAACTTACTAGTTAATCAATCTTAATGATATTTTTTTTAAAAGATTTCTTTCTAGACTTTTATAGCAAGAATCCATCTAGAAATACCACAGAGTAAAAATTCCTGTTAGTTTTGAGATGTAAGAAAAACTCAATTTCCTATAAGAAACCAGGTATGGGTTAAGGGAATAATTCAATCCTAGCAAAGAGATATACATGTACATAATAAAACAAAATAGCATCCATATATGTCATATAGAAATCATAGCAGTGTTTGATACCTAGCTTCAGATAAAACTGTTTTTGAGAAATACGGTAAGAATTTTAAGATAATAAAGAAATTGCAAATCTGTACAGATGACTGATTTCAATTAAAGCTAAGTTTGAATACTGATGTGTTACAGACCATGAATTATCCTATACCTGAAGAAATACTGCCTATAAATCAAATTATCATTTTATTCATTTGTATACGAGAAACTCTTGTTTTTAATATGTAAAATTTGATTTGGCCAATCATGTCACTTAAGACATCTTAATGATGGTGATAGAGACATCACAAATGTAATCTTTGCATTAGGACGATCACATCATTCTTATCAAGAGAAAAAAGAGATTATTATATTTTACAATTCAATTGTATACATGTATCTTTATATTTTGTGGTCCAGTATTAAAGTCAATAAATGTCAGAAGTACATATATATATAAAGGAAATATTGTGATTTAAAAATGGAAATTAAAAAATAAATTGTGTAAAGGGAGATAATTTGATCCAATGAAAATTACAATCAAGGGAGATAATTTAAACCAATGAGAATCACAATCAAGGGAGATAATTATAATGTAAAATATATGATGAACAAAAGATAGAGAACCTACCTCTTCATGTTTGAAGAAATATGACAAATCTCCTGAAGCCTGTAACTTAACTGACTCTGGCACTAAAAAAATAAAATAAGACACAGTAATTGTATTAAACTGAGATTGATGTTTGTGATAATCCATATACAACTATTTCTGGACCTTCCAATTTATTTTCTAAATCTACATTGGGGTTTTTAAGAATATCTTATGTATCTTTTTATTATGGCAAACTTGTTTTACTCTTATTGACTATATAGCATCTTTGAGTGGGAATAAATGTGCTTAAATAACATTTTAACTCCTTCGAATGGATGACTACTGGCAAGTTGTTATATGCTTACCCCCACTTTTTACTGCAATTGAGTTGCTGTCTCATTGACAAATATACTCAAAATCTCTATCTATTAAAAATGTATGTACAATGTATGTCAAACAAATAATTATATTACACAAAATTTCAATTGATTTATATATTATATAATTATATTAACACGCTGCATTTTAATGCATCTGTCTTAAGTCAGGAGCCTGTTTTTAGCGGTTGTTTTTTTTTCTCGGTGTTTCTCATTTCTCTTTTTTTTTTATAAATTGGACTGTTGGTTTCCTGTTTGCATTGTTTAACATGTCATAATCATTTAAGGGCCCTAATTACAAAAATGTAGCTTACTTTTCTATGAGAGCCATGGCTCTGTGTTGAAAGCAGTATTTGACTATTGACGGTTGTAAAACTTATTATACATTGTCAATGTGACTAGAATGGAAAGTTGTCTACTTGGCACTCATTATACAACATCTTCTTTTTGATATAAATATATACATGTATATATATATGACTTACCACCAATGCTGTTATTTATTGCTTCTTCAGATTTCTGTATTCCCATTCTTAGTTCTTGTAATTCTGGCCTTAATTTGTGACCTCTGTGGAAAAACACTAAAGCTGTTTCAAAGTCTCCAAGCTGATACAATGCTTCTGCCTTTTGATAAAGTCCCTAAAATAGATAATAACTCACATTAAAACTTTGGAAAAAAAAATTGAGAATGTTAAATTATATATGCTTCTAAAATTTCAAAACCCATTTAAAAAATTTGGAATCAGTGAATAAAAAAATTAAAACTATTTTAACAATTTATCAACTTACAATTAATAAAAGGGAAAACACTTAACCACAGATTCATTGTAACTCATTTCAATTTATTTCAGATCTTGATTTAGACAAGAATATATTTTGAAACATTTTTATCCGCCATTTCAGAATCTATTGGACTATGGGTAATTTCATTGTTCATAACCCAAAATGAAAATAACGTCACATCATTGGTTGAGATTCCTTTAATAAGAACATTTTAAACCAATCACAATGTTTGGTGTACACTTTTGAAAAAAAATACCCATAACACCATAACACATTAGATTAAGTAACTGTCAAATGACTGTGAATTGATATAAAAATAAAATGTTGTGCTACACATGTACAGTACCTTCTGTGCTGTCAACTATATGCCAAAATATTTAAACTGCCATGTAGTCGTACAATTAAGATTTACAGAAGCCAACAATTATTTAATGGTTACCTACCCTGATAAAATCTTTATCCTCTCTTAAAGCTTCTTCTGCATCAGTCAAAGCATTTTCAGCATTTCCAAGTTGAAGCCAGCACTTAGATCTTGTTACTAGGCAGTTTTTGTCTCCTGTGCTCATCTCCAGGGCCTAGGAAACAATAGTAAACATGATTTTTTTAAAAACTGCACAGATACCATCTCCATTTCAAAACTGGAATAACCTTATAATAATTTCAAACTGTACCATTTTTATCTGATACAAAGTAAATATAATACAGGTTTTGATTTATCCCAAATAATCCAGTCATTTAATATTACGCTCCCTATCGATTACTACCTCTGAAGGACAATGACTGTAAGGGGGCGCTGTAATTATTCAAGTTAGTTTTGAGCGTCTTTAAAAAGGCAATTAAGTTTCGATTGTTGTAACATGTAAGTGGCCATTTAAAATTTTAGTCATCATTCTGATACCTAAAGCCTGTATAAATAATGTGAGCAGCATAAACTTCCTTAAAATACATCTATAGTATAAACACCATGTTTACACTTAAAAAAAAAAGCAAACCAAAACAAAAATCTGAAGAAAAAAAAGGCAAACAAGAAAATTATATATGATCAATGTTCCAACAACAGGTCTCCTCTTGAAAAGGGCAAGATACAACAAAGTTATCTTATTCCATTAATTCACATTTTTTAAAGGGAAAATAAGTTTATAATGAAACTTTGCAGCTTTGCCAGTTTATGATTTCTATCAAAATGAACTACATGCACTACGGAAGAAATAATAAATTATCTATTTTATTCAATTAATACTCATTAACATGATTAAGTAATTGGCCAAAGCTATCAATCATTAATGGCCAATATCATTCTTAATGATGTCACTTTGAACAATCACAATTAACATGATTAAAGATAATTAAACTGCCTAATTTAAAAGATACTATGTTTTGTACATGTGCGAATAATAAAATATGAAATAAAGAAACTATTGTGAATATATACTGTGACACCATTATATATATATCAGTTTTGTTTAATCTGTTTTAAAGATTAAAGATTATAAGAACATAATCCTAATCCATAAGTTTGCTAAAAATTACTTTGGAAAGTTGTTAAACTGGCTGATTATTCTAATACATGTTTACAGTTTAACTCTAGCAGTATATTTCTCAATTGACTATAAATACACTTTTTACATAAAATATTGATGACATGATTATGAAGAACATAGTTGACAACCGTGTTTACCTTTGTAAAACTTTCAATAGCTTTTTGAAATTGTTTAACATGAACAAAGTATTCTCCTTCATCTCTGAGTGTTTCAAAAGTTCCTGCTTCGCCTGCATTTTGGGAATCACCGTCGCCGTGTCTTCCTGGCATCTTGGATTTTTAATCTAAATAATGTCTTCAGAGATGTTGCTTGTTGTCAAGTCCACGGGCACCTTGCTTTTTGAATAGATAAGTCTAGAGGTCTTCCAAATTGTTTGTATGCATTTGTTCCTTAGTAACCGTAAAGAATTTGTTTTTAGCTTCTGTTGAAATAAAACATTTTATTATAAAAAAAAATTATTTGTCGAAAAAAGTATAAGATATGGTAACATTATAAAAATATGTGTATACGAAAACAAATTAGCTTTACATTTATTGTTTACAAATGGCGGACAAGGATAACAAAAATTCGTCCGAAGATGGTAAAAGTCTAGAAGACTTTGTAACAGAACATTATCAAAAACAAAAGGTGATTTATAGCAATAAAAATATTTTGTTGTTGTAATCATTGTTCCCGATCAAAAAGTTTCAGTATAATATTTAAACAAATAAGCATTTTCTCATTGTTTCTTGCGTTCAGTTAGGTATTGTTTTGACCCAAACAAATTCGTCCCTAGCCGATTCGGCCCCAAAATAACATGATTTTATTTTAAGTTCAATATGCACTGCTATCAGTAGATACATTTCTCAGTTCCATAACTATTTAACCTAGACAATGCTCCAGTAAACATATCGGAAACATCTGTGCCAAGGCAAATAAAACCATCAGATTTCTCAAAAGAAACCTCAATACCTCTAACAGTGATATCAAAGAAAAGGCCTACATCTCCCTCATTCAGGGGCGGGTCCAGGTAAGGGCGTAATGGGGGTACGCCCCCCCTTTAAAAAAAAAAAAAAAAAACAAACAAAAAAAACTATCGTTATAATCTGCTAGTATTGTATTGAATGATGGCAATTTATCATATTCATTAATTAAACACACACTCTGATTTCTTTTTATATTTACCCAATTTGATGGGTCATCATCAACCGTAAAATTTCGTTTCTCGGAGTTCGGCGTGTTCGACTCTGCGATTAGTATCCATTGTTGTTGATGTGATAAAGAATTCGCAAAGATGTCGATGTCAAAAACAAAACGTCAAAAGACCTTAAAATCGTATCAAGGTGTCTTGGACACCTTTTTTAAACAACCAAAACGGTAAGTAAATCAGTATAATACATGAATTTAAAACCCGAACTTAATCAAAAATAGAGGGATTACTTCATAATTTGATGCTAAATTGTTGAAATTCAGGAGCTTCTGAGCTTCCCCATGGACCCTCAACCGTAATCACGCCTCTCGTTCATAAAATCCTGGCCTAGGTATTGAAATGTTAAGTTACTCCTTATACCCTTGAGTTTAGAATTTCTCGTTATTGGTCTACTGCTGTTTAAAAAGATCCATCCAATCATTTTAATATACCATAGACAATTAATGAAGAAAACTCGGCATAAAAAATGTCACACCCTGACACTTTAACTATAAAATATACATGCTCCAAGTCAGGAACCGTTACATTAGTGCAATTCTCTATTATTTTATGTTTTTAAGCCGAAAAAGGTCAAAAAAAATTTTTTTGTATTCTACGCCCCCCCTTTCAAATATCCTGGACACGCCCCTGTCATTAGACCAACAGTCGAGTACGGCAGCTCTCTATGGGATCCATACCTCCAAAAAGATAAACACAAGTTAGAAATGGTACAAAGGAGATCAGCCAGATATATAACAAACTCGTACAGTAACCGATCATCTGTTACTGATATGTTGGAACAACTAAAGTGGACACCACTGGAAGATAGAAGGAGAAGCGCACGACTATCAATACTGTATAAGATCAACAATCAGGAGGTCAACTTTGCAGCAAGCCACAATTTCCACCGGACAGGATCTCAAGAAATATGGACACAAACTCTTTACAGATCCAACCGTGTAACACGACAACAAGGAAAGAGTCATTATACCTGAGGAGCATCAGGGATTGGAATGCCTTACCCTCCTCAGTTACATCTGTCAGCAGCCTTGAATCGTTCAAGGGGCTCCTGACAAACAAATAAATCAAAAGCCCTTGTTTTTAATTCCCACTGTTAAATATTTGTATCAGTGTGTATAGCTAGCACCTTTTTGTTTTTGTTTGATATTTTAATCAAAATTATTATTGCGCACACCCAAAAGTGACAGAATAGTCAACATGATGACGGTGGTCACTAACTGGTAGAAGTAGAAGTAGAAGTGGCTTTGAATAAATCATGTTAATTACCTGTCAATTTATAAAAGTTTTAAGGCCTGGCATCCACTATATATACATGTATTAAATTCATTTTGTGTTTCATAAAGTTAAAAGCTAAAATTTTGATGAAGTTTAGTAACATTGCTGTCTATACATCTTAGTTCTTCTTTTTCTTCGAAGAAGAAAACTTAATTTTATGTGTACATGTATGATAAACATGTATTATACATGAATATATATCAGCAATATCTTGGACATGTAGGAAGCTGTTCAATAATCAGTTATTATCAACTATTTTTACAGGAAATCTCTTTGAAATCCATAATATTTAATTATATCATGAGGGGGAATAGGACCTTTATCGGGACTCCGAGATCAGGAGTTTTTAAGCTAGTGATTTCAGGATCTGGGAATTCTTTTTTCAGTTTTGGGATGTCGGGATTTAAATTTGTTAAAATTCGAGACCTCTGGATTTTGTGTTTTTAAGCCCCTCCAATCCCCCCTATATCATGTATATAGAAAATCAAATTGAAAGCACTCTCATGCCTACATTTCTTGTCAAGATTTTTATAAAATTTACCCCCAAGATAAATAATGCCAATCAAATTTGTTTATGTTAGGAGTTATGCCCTTGGAAATTAAATTATTTAGAAAAGTGCATTGTAACTTGTACTAATCTCATAATACTTTTCATGAAGAACATTAAAAGAACAGATAAATTGGAGTTGTTGCCCCTATATTCATGTAAACATTTATCTTTATTTTCAGGATGCTGGTAAAATGGATGCAACTGATGAGATAGATGATGAAAGAGCTAATAACTTTTTCTCCAAAGCCCTCAATGAGAGTAGAAGGTATCTATGTTACATTATAATGTAATACCTTAAATAAAATTATGAAATATTTGACATCCAGATCTGGTAGAGCTATTTATTAGAAATAAGAAGCTGTGGTATGAGTGCCAATAAGACAACTTTTTATCCGAGTCACAATGTGTAAAAAGTAAACAAATATAGGTCAATGTATGGCCTTCAACACAGAGCCTTGGCTCACACCAAACAGCAAGATATTGAGATATAAAAAATGTTTAGTGTAAAATCATTCAAACAGGAAAAGCAATGGTGTAATCTATATAAAGAAAAATGAGAAACACTTATGAACCAAATCAACAGTAAGTTAATTTTAATAAATAACATATATAGGTCATATATCTGACTAGAAAATTCAGTTTATCAAAACACGTACATGCTCTGCTTCATAAAAAATCTCTATTTTTTGCAACTTTTTGGTGTAAATTCAACATTTCATCTTGAACTTTAGAAAGTTAGATAAAAATTGTTTTATTTCACTAACTGTCATTTAGTTTTTATTCAACTCCTTGAAACACTTCCATCTTGAATGGTAGACATGACATTTTATAGCCAAATTTAAGGCTCTTACGCATTTTACAGCTACCCTTATTTAGGTGATTGTTGTGATCTGAAAAATAACGCAACAATATATCTTGTATAATCTGCATAAATATTAAATAATGTCACTGTATATATATGGTCAGCTGTTAGATTGGCATAAAAGTGGAAAAGCATATCTCTGATTAGTATTTTGGTTTACAGTACCAGTACTAGTATGTATTGCAATGGTTATCAAATAATATTTTCTCATTAATAGAAACATCCTATTTATGTTTGAATTTACGTTCATCATCAATTATCTCTTTCTTTCTTAGAATGAATGTGGAAATAGGAAAGTCAGAGGCCAAAATGAAGAAACATCGAGAAGAATTCGGTAACAGACTTTCAGAATGGCAGGCAGAACATGCTTCTGAAGTGTTAACGCCGAAACAAGCAGAAAAATTTGGAATTTGTGAACATCCATAAAGAAATTTTAAAATATTGGTGGTTAAAATGTGGGAAAAAAGCATGAGAGAATCAATTTTAATATCCATGGTAAAGAGAGAAGATTCATGTGACATAATACAATATATTGAAGTGATATATATTTTCATCTGAGACGAAAATAGCATTTGGTTTGGATTTATTATAGGACTAAGCATTTGAAACCATCAGAGCAGAAATGCATTCAAGTGTCACAATCTAATGTCTGCCTCAAAGGATAAAAGAAGTTCAAATCACACAAAAGTTATTCTGTAAAACTCCCATCTTCCTGTTGTCGCTAATTCACTCTGAAAAAAGGGCCCAGGATCACAGGCACTTGTTTCTATTCATGGGAAGGTCGACTATCCCTGAACTTTTATTTATATGGAAAGTCAACCTTCCCATGGATAGAAAAATATGCCTGTGGCTGGGTTGGAGGGGGGAAAAAAGCTTTAAATTACTCATATTATCCATGGATTTTTTTTAAAGGATTTAAGGTGGTACCCAACACTTTCACTAAAATTAATTTGGCTTGTTTAATTTTCTTAAAATTTTGACAAAGTATTTACTTTTACTCTTTTACAAAAATATAAAAATTTCAAAAAATTTGAACCAACCGTTTTATCAGAAAAATTACACTAGATATATAGCAGTTTAACAAACACTTATTTTGATCATTGAGAAGCTTAATATTCCCTTAACAACACAACGTAATTAAAACGTTTAGCTGATTTTACAGAGTTATCTCCCTGTAGTGTTAGGTACCACCTTAATTAAAAGTGATCACCAACAAACAATAGCATTTACTGTAAATATTCATCACCAAGACGTATTATTTTACTAAATTACCATGTAATGAATAGTGCTAATACATTTCAACATACACATTTGTTTTTGTTTGGCTAAAAATGAAATTATAAAGATACATGTAGAAGATAAAAGCTTCAACTAGCTTTTTTTGTAATCTACATGTAGTAGGAAATAATTTGTTGTCTAATGTAAAAAAAAAAGTAATATTGTATTGCATTTTAATCAGCTGTTTTCAGGTTTAACACATACATGTATGTACATATTAGATATAAAAAAAAAAACATAGTTGTTACTTGTAACAGTAAGGCTGGCAGAGTTTGAAAATCAAGTATTTATTTTTGTATTTGTTATTTATATTGTTTATATTGTTCTAATATTTACATCTATAGAAAAAAAATGCACTGTTTTATTTTGTTTGTCAGTCAATAACCTCATTTTGTAAAACAAAATGTTTTTGTGAAGCTGGCGACTTCTGCCACAGAAAGCTTAACACAGGGAGTGTGATCTGGGGGCGGCAGCGCTATCTAATTGCTTCAAAGCTTATAAGTATTTTCAGACAGTTTTCACTTGACCTCGACTGCATTTCATGGATCAGTGAAAATTTTTTAATTTTCTTGGTCAAGTCCATATCTCAGATACTATAAGCAAAGAGCAGAAAACATCTGAAGGCCACAATGGGTCTTCAAAGCAGTGAAAAATCCAGTACCCAGAGGTGGCCTCAGCTGGCTCCTAAATAAAATGAGTAATATTTCAGTGAAAATGGACATCATAGGGGGTCTCATTGGGGGGTCCCGATCCCGGATCCCGCTTACTGTTTTGTCAAATTCCCGTATCCCGCTTACACTATGTATGTAAGCAATTCTCATTTTTTTGTCATTTCCCGGGACCCGCAAGACCTCATTTCCCGTTTTCACGACACAATGATTTGACTTTCACGTGTCACGCTTACAAAAAATCGGCAATCCCGCGTCACGCTTAGAACCCAATGAGACCCACATCATACTAAACAACTGCTAAACTACAACATTCAAATTAAAAAAATGAACAAGGCTTACAAAGGCCAGAGGTTAAACTTGTTTTGTAAGATCTAAACCCTTTCCCTATACCCTTACCATCTCAAACTATATTAGAAGAACATGGTGTATGGAAAGAATTTAATGTGAACATGTGCAGCTGGCAGGTTTAATCTGACCTTGACCTCATTTTCATGGTTCAGGGGTAGTAGTTCAGTTTTGTGTTTTGCTCTGTTTTTCTAATACAAATGTACTGTTTGCAATAGGTTTACTATGTTTGATGATTGTAAGGTGGACATGTCACACTGGCAGGCCTTATCTCACCTCAACCCATTTTCATCATTCAGTGCACATGGTCACAAAGATTAGTATTTTTGTTTTGGTCTGTTAATGGGCAAAAATGAATAAGGCATTCAAATGGATTAAACTAGAAGATTCCGAAAATCTGACAAAAATTTCAAAACATTATATATATGTTACAGGCAATTTCTAAATTTAGGCATTTTGTAAAATGACTGAATTTTCAGGCAATTAATAAAATGCCTAAACTTGACAGGCATTATACAAAATGACTAAAAATACCTAGTCATTTAGTAAAATGACTGAAATTTTAGAGCAAAATTCAACAAATTGCCTGTTCAGTTTCAGGCAATTTGTAAAAGAAAGATGTCATTGACAAATGTGGACAAAACACAATATCTTGCAAAGAAAATAACTAATGGTTCTGTAGAAATGATTTATTTACCAAAAACCAGCTGCCTGGGAAGGTTTGTATGTCATATGATATGTTCTTTTTAGTTAAACTACGTAAAGTACGTACTCACTTTGTAATTCAGATAACAGTAGTGAATTTATGACTTTTTTGTCAAAATAGCAGAAAGACAATTTTTCTGTCAATAAGCCAAAAGATACACGTCAAACTAATCATGATATTATCATATGTACTTTGATTTTTGGAACCTATGAAAAAGTAAATATTCATGTGTGACATGTGTGCTTATTGCGAGCCACAATGATGTCGAAAGTTAAGTGTTTATCAGTAAAGGTAATGAAACAGCAAAATGTATCAGGTTTCAGGTTTCTCAATCTTTGGTTGAAGTGCTAAAATCAGATTTTTCATCAAACGATGTATCTAAAAAAAAATCAGTACAAATATTGTGTAACAGTTCTGTCATCCAAACATTTTGAGAAATGATAAATAATTATAGTGTTTTTTTGGAATAATTCAGTAAAATTTATTCTTTATTATTTAAACACTTCTATTTTCATTCAATAATAACTCCTGTGTTCAAAGGTTTCAATTGTTTTTTTTTTTTTTAAGATTTCATTTTTTTAAACATTTTCAGGCATTTTGTAAAATGCCTTTCAATTTTTCTAGGCATTTGGTATAATGCCTAGAAAAACTGTCATTATGTGTAATGACTGAATCTTGCAGGCATTTTAGAAAATGTCTAAAATTTTTAGGCATTTTACATGTTTTACAAAATGCCTAAATTTAGAAAATGCCTGTAACATATATACAGCCAACATCATTAGGACCTTCGATTTTTCTACACTTAACACTACTTATTCCCTATGCTTAATTGAAAGATCGACTTCACCCATCTCATTATACAGAGCTTTTTCTATTAATTTGGAATGTTGTAGATATAAATATCTGTTTTGGATTTTTGAACGATAAAATGTTTGTTGATTTTGGAGGATTGATATTTCAACAGGCGGTCGTTAGTAATTGTGCACCCTGCTGGTCAATTTGTTTTCGTACTCGTATCAAGCAGCATTTTTTCAGATGTTTTTGTCACTGTTTTTCCCACCTTAATATCCGGAGAAATTACCAAAAAGAAACGATAAATAGTTATTTTTCAAATAAAAAATGATGAGAAGAGGGGTAGCGATTACCAATGAGGAGGATAGGGGTAGCGATTGCCAATGAGACTCACTACTATCCAACACACACCAAAACAATTAGATTAAAGCAACTGTAGTGCCTTCAGAAATTAGCCAAAAAAAGCTTTGTTTCTGAAAAAAAACAAAAACAAAATTTGACCGACAATAATTAACAACCACAGAATCACAAGTTTTGGACTTTGGAAACGCAAATAAAGAATGTGGAAGGATTAATATGTTTAAGAGTGCTCAACATGTTCAAACTGGAAAAGTGGTGCAAAGACACAACATAAGAATAAATTTTAAAGGGTTTATAAAAAAGAAGATGTGGTATGATTGCCAATGAGACAGCTATCCACAAAAGACCAAAATGACACAGACATTAACAACTATAGGTCACTGTACGGCCTTCAACAATGAGCAAAGACCATACCGCATAGTGAGCTATAAAAGGCCCCGATAAGACAATGTAAAACAATTCAAACGAGAAAACTAACGGCCTTATTTAAAAAGCTTTGTTTAAGAAAGAAAAAAATGAACGAAAAACAAATATGTAACACATAAACAAACGACAACCACTAAATTACAGGCTCCTGACTTGGGACAGGCACATACATAAATAGTGTGGCGGGGTTAAACATGTTAGCGGGATCCCAACCCTGAGCCCCTAACCTGGGACAGTGGTATAACAGTACATCATAAGAACGAACTATAAAAATCAGTTGAAAAAGGCTTAACTCATCAGATGGACAACAACCCGACCATAGAAAAAACAACAACAGAAGGTCACCAACAGGTCTTCAATGTAGCGAGAAATTCCCGCACCCGGATGCGTCCTTCAACTAGCCCCTAAGGGAGCTACCATTTGATTTTTATGGGGGGCTAGGATGAAAAATTGTGTCCTGCCTTTTTTTTATTTGTAATCTCTGTCCTGCCTTTTTATTTTTCAGTCTATTCGGTCCTGCCTTTTTTTTTCTTAGCTTATCCTGACTTTTTTACAACAATTGTCATCCTGCCTTTTTTTTTTGTCAAGTTACTCATCCTGCCTTTTTTTTTACTCAAAATCCTGTCCTGCCTTTTTTTTCAAATTTCATCCTAGCACCCACATAAAAATCAAATGGTAGCTCCCTAAACAAATATATACTAGTTCAGTGATAATGAACGCCATACTAATTTCCAAATTGTACACAAGAAACTAAAATTAAAATAATACAAGACTAACAAAGGCCAGAGGCTCCTGACTTGGGACAGGCGCAAAAATGCGGCGGGGTTAAACATGTTTGTGAGATCTCAACCCTCCCCCTATACCTCTAGCAAATGTAGAAAAGTAAACGCATAACAATACGCACATTAAAATTCAGTTCAAGAGAAGTCAGAGTCTGATGTCAGAAGATGTAACCTTCAATTAAACTGACTGAAAGATTATGATTTCATCATATGAACATCAGGCACAATCCTTCCCGTTAGGGGTTTAGTATCATACCATCATAACATATATGAGAAGAACATAACCCGTGTCATGCCAACAACTGGTTTTTGAATAAATGTGTTTAGTTCCGATGCAAAAACCCTATAAGTGAATCAATATTAACGCCAAAATATGCAATCTTTAATGACCTGACAACAGTATCGTAACTATATCCCTTCTTAATAAGTCTATTCAAAGGTTTTGTTAGTTTTTGAGGTGAATACTGACACCTTTGTGCTTTATAAAGAATATTCATAAAAAGTTGGATGTGAAATACCTGAACGTATAAGAAGTCTGCATGTTGAGCTATATTTACGAATGATGTCCTTATACCGATGATAAAATTTAGTAAATGTTTTGACTAGTTTGTGATATCGAAAACCCTGGTGTAATAATTTTTCAGTAATACATAAATTTCTCATAAAAAATACAAGTGGACGAGGACTCATTAAACAATATTTAATATTGCTTTATTTTGATACGATAAACAACAACAAATTTGTATATAAATGTAAACTTTATAAAAAGATCTTTCAAAAAAAAAAAGAAAAATCCGACAGACATTTTTTCAAAAATATATAAGAGAGAAAATCAATTATAAATAATAGATGCTAACTACATCTTATTAATAAGGCATTTTTTGCATTTTGTAAGATTTTAAATGCATCTTCACTTCCAGGGGCTGCGTTTTTGTCAGGATGAACCAATATAGAGAGTTTTTTGTAAGCTGTATTCACATCCGTCCTGAAAATGAAAATAAAACAGACTGATTTCATGTAAAAAAACATAAGGGGTGCAACCAATACCAAAGGGACATTCAAACTCGTAAATCAAAAATAAACTGACAACGCATTCTTTTCTTTGATATACAATAAGTATTCTTTTATAATAATGTGCTTAAGGTGGTACGGGAGTCTAAAATAAAAATGATAGAATTTGTTCATACTTTGCCAAAACATAGTATCTATTGATATATGTTCAAAAATTCTATAAAAATGATAGGTCACCACGCATTTTTTCAAGCTACAGGTTGTGACAAAATGACACATTTCGTATGGATTATAAAGGAAAAAACACCATTTTGTGATTAAAAACTAAACAAAATGATAGAATTGTAAAATAAATTAGGAAAAGATAGCTTTCATACAATGCTTTAAGAATATCAACAGAAAGTATAGGGTCACCGTACGTTTTTTTCCGGCTAAAATACAAAATAGGAAAATTCCATGTAGATTCCTTCAGAAAATGTACTGTTTTAGAGTTACCTCCCCTTAAAATGCATATTTCAAGATATTTAAAAACAACAAAAAATAATCAACACTTATAGAAATATCACTAATTCAAAACTTATATTCCTATAAATTGGTTCTTTTACACGAAAATTCACATTAAAAATCTGCATTCCTGCATCCAATTTTGCTAACTTGATAAAAAATCTGGACCTTAGATTCTCTGTTTTTTACAATTCAAGATGGCAAAAGACACCCATACCACCTTAACTTAATACAACTGTTTCACGAGAAATGTCATCAGACATATATAAATAACACAAAGGTGATTGAGGGTGATAGAGCAGATTATTTCCTCGAGAAAACATTAAAACCGCGGTGGAGCGGAACATTTTTTTTTGAGGGGTAATAATCTGCTTTATCACCCTCTCAGCTATGATTTATTTAATTTATTATACTGAATGTCCTAGCATTATTTTTATTTAACTTAGATGTAAAACAGTGATTGATGAACGTTACAGTTGTACAAAAATAACAAAAGTGGAGCAAAAAGTATTTTTGGCGGAATTTAACTTGAGTGACAATTAATAAAAAAAAAACGTATTGTCTAGCTCTTTGTGTTGGAACTTCTTCTGTGTAAGACATTATAATTGCGTGACGGAAGATAAATTTTGTCGAAGGCCGTACGGTTACTTATACATGGTAATTTTTGTGTCATTTGGTCTCTTGTGAGTGTTGTCTCATTGGAAATCATACAATATCTTTTTATTTTCATATTTACTCTTTCCCAAGTTGTTGTTTCATCTTACTCGTACTCATTATTCTCTATTCTTAACCCAATATCCAGACTCATACTTTGCGGTATAGGCTTTGCTCATTGTTGAAGGCCGTACGGTGACCTATAGTTGTTAATGTCTGTGTCATTTTGGTCTTTTGTGGATAGTTGTCTTTATTGGCAATCATACCACATCTTCTTTTTCATATCTAATGTAAATCAAATGTCAAACGAAAAAATAATATGGTTAAAATTGACGATTTATTTGACGATCTGAAATTCAAAATGGCCATTATAGAAGCAACTTTAGTAAGAATATAATATCACACATAGCTAGCTGCAAACATTTGAAATAATGGCACATGTATATGCTTTTTTTATCATGGTTTTATATCATAAAAAAATATATAAATTCTTAAAATATACTTCGTTGCTCCTTTATGAATCCCAAGTCTGTCATAGTCAGATTTTGCTGATACGAGTTTATATATGGCATCTACATGATGCTTGGAGTAAAAATCGCAATGTTGTGTCTGTAATTGAAAAATAAATACATGAATTTAAAATCACTTATAAGAAAAAAGAAAATAATCCGATTAGCCTGCACAAAAATTCACTGTTTGTTTAAAATTAAACAATAATTTATTGTTGAAAAATAGTGCATTTATAAGAACTTCAATTCTAAATTGTTAAACCCTACAAGTAGCAGTATATCTGTCATAAATGAGCAAACAAATGAATAAAAATATTCCTCTCGATACTATCGTTTCATTGTAAGAAGCTTCTGTCCATGTTTGGTAAAAATCCAGGGTAGTTTATGAATCTAATAAATGTTTTAAAAACTTTAACTGCAGACTGTATTTAAGGTTTACTGGAAGAAAAACTAATTCCTTTTATTAGTAAAATAGGGAAAAACAGGAACAATATTTTAACTAAATTTCTTTCTAAATACTAGCTTTTGATCACAAACAAGCTTCTGTCCAAGTTTGGTACAAATCCAGGACACATGTATTTTGAGAAAATTATTAAAAAACCACAGAGTGAATGTAATGTTTCCTGACAGTAAAATAAGTCCATTTATAAGTAAAATAAATGGAAAAACAGGATTTTTTTTTTTACAAACTTTACTTCTGGATACTATCTTATGATCAAAAACAAACTTCTGTCCAAGTCTGGTCCAATTCCATGTTAGTTTAAGAAAGTTATAAAAATTTCAAAAACGTTAACCACAGAGGAATACCGCCGACGGAATTAAGGATCGCTATGTCTCGATTTTTCGACAAAAGTCGAAGGCTCAACAAAAATGCCAAGGTCTATAGTGAATCCATATGGCCATTATATTTTCATGACAAAGACGACTGTCAAAGTAAACTATGTGGATTGTTAACAGCTTTGAAAGAATTGGACTAATGCTGGCGTTTCAACACAATTTGTGCATGATTACAGGGGTCGTTAATACGTGATTTAGACAGTGATTTGCCAAAAACAAGTTAGTATGAAATAAAAGTAATATCACAATTTAATCTATGTTTAATTGGAAGGATTTTTCCTGATTTAAAACAAAAACTCGGGACCAATTTTGTACTCTCGTGAATCCATACTCCTTTTGAAATATACAGGGCTTTAATCATACTCCTTAGGGGAGCTGCAACGTTCTAATTGGCGACCTTGAACTTTCTGTTAGTCACCTTCTCCATATCTTTGATTGTTTGCTGTAGCTCGTTTGACTTTGCCGTCCATGAATTTTTCTCTTTTTTCATTCTTTCCAGTTCCTTATTTGTGGTCGCAACGTTGTTTTGCAAACCTTGGAGTCTGAAAATAAACTGGAATAAGTTATACAAATTCTACTGTAGCATTTCTCTATCTTTTCTATTGTTAACATGATTGTTTAGGTTAGGATCGAAAAAGGACTGAGATAAGATTGGTCTTACTAAATACACTAATTAAATCTGTTTGTGGTCTTCTTAGAATTTCTTCCTAGTTGTTTTCTTAAAAACAGTTTCATGAAAAAGATGGAATTTAAAAGGAGATACACAACGTGACAGCATTCTATTAGGGTAAACTTGCAATAAGTTGAAGGTGGGGGTTATGGTTTTTTCCTAAAAAAATATTCTGATCCCCAATTTGATGGAAAAAAATATTGTAGTCAAGCAGATTAAAAAATAGTATTCGGAATCCAGATTTACCCCATACCTTAGTGTTTAATTATGAAAGAAATAATTTGCTTGATTGTGTCGAAAAACTAAAAACAATTGTTCGCTAAAAAAAAAATCTGACTCCATAAAAAACAAGAGGCTCTCAGAGAGACAGCAAACTGGTTTTTCCTGCAGAGGTCGAACCCTCCTGAACAGTTGGGCAAGTATGGACACAACATTTAAGCTTAAAACAACTTTGAATACATTTGAGGAAAAATCATTTTCTTAATCCCTGAAAATTGGTACCCACTGAATTAAACGACATACACAGATTGCCTATCATCTTTACATACTTATTTGCAAAATTTTCTTTGTAATTGTTATTTTCCATTTCCATTGTGTTAATTTTCTTCTTGGATGACTTTTCATACTCTTCATATGTTTCACGTTCTTTCTTCATTTCTGTCCTGGCTGTCTGTAATTGACTTTCCAACGTGTCAATTTTTTTCCTTGACGTCTTTTTATACTCTTCATTTTCGGCATGTTCTTTCTGAAATTCTAACCTAGCTGTTTGTAATTGAGATTCCAATGTGTAATTTTTTTTCTTGGATGACTTTTCATACTCGGCATATGTTTCGCGTTCTTTCCGCATTTCTATATATATTGTTTGTAACTGAGTTTCCATCGTGCCAATTTTTTTCCTTGATGACTTTTTATACTCTTCATATTCTTCATGTTCTTTCTGAAATTTTATGCCAACTGTTTGTAATTGAGTTTCCATTGTGTAGATTTTTCTCTTAGATGAATGTTCATACTCAGCATATATTTCACGTTGTTTCTGAAATTCCATACTAGCTGTTTGTAACTTAGTTTTCATAGTGTCAAATTTTTTCTTTGTGGACATTTTGTTCTCTTCATATTCTTCACGATCTTTCTGAAAATTAATCCAAGCTACTTTTAACTCAGTTTTTATTGCGTCATATCTTTTATTTGATGTATCTTTATACTGGTCAAATGCTTCATGTTCTTGCTGAATTTCTTTCCTAGCTGTTTGTAATTGAGTTTCTAAGGAATATCCTTCCGTCATAGCTTTCCTTAAATGTTCTGTTAGACTTATACATTTATCTTTATACATTTGAATATCCAACTCGTATTGAACCAGACCTGTTTTGACGTTTTCAATCTCTTCATTACTCCTGATGAATATAAATTGTATTGTATGTTAAGTTTTTCTTTTGAAATACAGTATTTATTTCTTGGAAATTTACTTTTACATTGGCTGTAATAAATAACATGATTTCAAACGTGAAATAAATTTTGATAATTTCACGTGTGAATAAATCTGACTAGATCCTTGGACGTCGTACAACAATCGGTGTTGTCGAGAAATAATCAATGGCTTACCATCAAAGGGAAATTGAAAATGAATGGATAAAGAAGAATAACTAATTTTATAATTCAAATATTGAGAAAATATGACCAAATCAATTAATGTGGTCACTAGTCATATATTTTTCTAAATTAAAGTCTTGGATTAGTTATTCTTTAACTATTGAATAAAGTATGTTGTCATTAGGTAAAGGTTATTTCAAACAATTGATATTTAACTTTAACAATAAATGTACTGTTCAGTTTTACAACAAACAAAAAAACAAATATTTTATTTGCCAATCATGGCGCCCAAAATGAGCAGAATAATTACAATATAATTTTCAAACATAATGTAAACTAAATTAAAAATAGGATAAACAAAGTACATAATATGATTGATTTTGATTTAATTGATTAATATAAAATATCAAAGCAAATGAAGTAAGCAATTTGTAAAAGAAAAAATATATAATATAATATGACCCATTGTCTGTTGCTCTGGTCCCTTTATTGGACAGCACACCTCATAGTATACTAATATTTATTAAATGTATTATTACATGGAACAGCCGTTTCCATGGTATTACGTAGATGTTCTGTGGATTCATTATACCGGATTCCAATTTTCGTGGGTAAAAGTGAACCACGAAATTGAATGTTCAACGAATTTTATATTTTTTTTTAGGTTTGCATGACTTTTTTTGTATACTTCACCAAAAACAATGAAATTGAATATCCATGAACACAGTAATTTTTTCCTTAATCCACGAAAATTGGTACCCACGAAAATAAATGAATCCACAGTATATCAAATTGAAGTATTTCTACATGATATACTCAAGATATGTGAAGTATTTCAAATAAATGACAGAGGAGACTAAAGCTTGGTATTATAGGTCTCTGGAGTGATTGTAAGATAACCAGTGAACATTAGAGTTCTCCATTTTTTACCAATTGGGAAAGTACATTTTGGTTTTGTATCTAACATAAGCAACATGACGGATGCCACATGTGGAGCATGATCTGCTTAATCTTCTTGAATGAGCACCTGAAATCACCCAAAGGTTTTAGTGGGGTTCGTGTTGCGTTGCTCAATCTTCATTTTTCTGTCTTGTGTTTTGTTTACTATTGTTTGACTGTTGGGTGGTTTTTTTTCATTTTTAGCCATGGTGTTTTCGATTTATTTTCGACTTATGCGTTTGAATGTCCTTTGGTATACTTTGCCTCTCTTTTAAGATATCTCGATACGATCACTATCCAAGAACCTCTAAGTTGTTGTCAGTTGTGATCGAGTATATTAATTGGTCTCGATGAACAGCATTGTGTGTCATTACCTTGTGATTAATTTTTCCATTTCTGTTTCAATTTCTTCACACTTTTGTTTACTAAGTTGATTTTCCTCACACAATTTGTTTTCAGATTCAAGTTGTTTAAGTTGATGCTGTGTTAACATCTTGTCTTGTTCTGTGATTTGTAATTTCAAACACTCATTTTCTTCATGTATCTTGTCAATCACCTTGTTCAATTGTTGTGTTGCATTATATCTGTAAAAGTTAAGTATGGAATAGTAAATCAACATATTACAACAATTATATATACAGTGAAACCTGACTAAACCTAATCCTAAGTACGTTGTGAACCTGATAAAACCGAACATAGGTCAAAACCGAACGAAGTACCGAAGAGGTTCAGTTTAAAGAGGTTTAACTGTATTGGTATATCACAATCTACAACCCAGAAAAGAGAAACTCACAATTCAAATAGTTATTTTGTTACTCATGGTATTCTGTACTGAAACTTTGTCTATTTAGGGAGCTACCATTTGATTTTTATGGGGGGGGGGGGGGGGGGGGGCTAGGATGAAATTTGAAAAAAATAGGCAGGACAGGAATTTTGAGTTGAAAAAAATAGGCAGGATGAGACACTTGCAAAAAAAAAAGTCAGGATGACAATTTAGGTAAAAAATAGTCAGGATAAACTAAAAAAAAAAAAAAAGGCAGGACCGAATAGAGTGAAAAATAAAAACGCAGGACAGAGATTACAACTAAAAAGAAATGCAGGACAAAATTTTTCATCCTAGCCCCCCCCCCCCCCCATAAAAATCAACTTGAATGGTAGCTCCCTTATGTGTTGGTCAAAGTAGACCTTCTTGTTTTTTGTTGGGTCATAGCTATACTTATTGCAAAATACATCATAGAATATCATAAATGCTGCCCTTAAGTTTCTAAATGGAACCATTTCAAAAACCTTATTTCTAAGTTAAACTATGATTCAATCTCTACATATATATAACAGAAAATTGGGCGTATCTATACTACAAAGGGAAAGGACTGCTTTCATCGAACCGTATTTCCTCTGACATCACACAAAGACTGGAATATTAAATTTTGTGAAATGGAATATAAATGTAGTGTTTTTTGTACTTCCTAAATTTGTCTTTAAAACAATATTTATTTCCGGAGAAACAACGTAAAATAACCCAATTCAGAGACCGTTATCTATCCGTGACTAATACGCTTTCGCCCATTATCCATGCTCAGTAAACGTACTGCCTGCGAAATTTTAAAACTCTTTGTTTCAACAGTTGCCCAATTGGACCGCGGGTATCTACTAGTGTATATAATACTAAAAGATTCTTTAAAAAATGCATTGTAAATGTAAAAGAAGGTATTGCACATGTCTTACAGTAGCAAGAAATTGTCATTACAATACGAACTTAAGGGACTGAGATAATTATTAACTATAAGGTGATGTAATTGTATTATGCAAATTAAGTAATATTACCTTTCCCGACTTGATATGATCCAGCAGGAGCATGCTATAATAATTCCTATAGGAACCTTGACAGAGCTGTCAAACAGAAATTCTCCAATATGTGCTAAGATGAAAAAGGTGACAACGCCACACTGAAAATAAAAACGATAAATGAAATTCAGAGGCGGATTAAGAGGGGTTTTCAACCCCCCTCCCCCCTCCCCTTTTCTGCCTGGGAGACAATTGTATTTATTATTTTCATTCGCGACCGTTTAAAATTTAGATATTTAGCTTACTTGCGTGCGCATCCCTGTTCATTATTGCTCATACATTACATATAGTTTTCATAAAATTTCATGCAATAACTGTCTCGGGGGGGGGGGTTACTGACTATCATTTCGGGTATAACTGTGCCGACAACACTTTCCAAATCATACCCTGTTCTAACCAGAAAATATTGTAAAACATACCCTGTTCTAAACAAAAAATTGAAAAACATACCCTGTTCTATCAGGAATTTTCTATACTAAGAAATAGTACCCTGTTTTGCGGCACACTCATACCACAAAAAATACAAGAAAGTAGTACATATTCAAAACAAAATAGTATACTAGTACTTACTGCTAACACTAAACCATCTTTCCTTGAAAACTTTGATAACAGCATATCATTTTGTGTAGCAGACATTCCTCTCTTAACATTTGATCATATGCATTGCAAATTCCTTCTGTTTACCAGTCCTATCTCTACAAAAAACAAGATTGCAAACGCTGAAATGTCTCGCCTTATTTACTAACCATTGATTTTCTTTTGATAATATAACCGGAAGAAGAATGACGTTTGATATCTAGGGGACGACTGCCTAAGCAACAGTTTTCAAAACATTCATTACATTCAAAGTTAACTTAAAGGTATTAAAACATTATATATTAAAGGTTCTCATAAAATATAAATATAACTGTCCAATCTTATGCAATAATAATCGGATTATTGTCCTCCAGCTAAACCAAGTGAAATAGCAATAATTGCTATTTTAGTAGGTGAGTGTAAGATACGTGTATTATCTTTCGCACTTTTGACAGCCATTGGATTGAATCATAAAATAGTAAATCTATAATCTGTTTGGGCATTTAAAATAGAGAACTATTATATTTAAGAATAAAAAAACATTTAAGACAAGAAATATTCAACTTAAAACTAAAATGAGAAATATTCAATTTAAAACGAGAATCATATAAAGCTTTTTGCAAATCATGGTAAGAGATCCTAACGTCACTTTTCTTCCGGTTATAATAGTCGTAAATATTTTTAGCTTTACTACACGTATCGCATAAACTTAACATGATCCAAGTAAATGAGGTCAAGGTATGATAAATTAAACGAAAAATACATGACTGTACACCTTGCAATCATCCAATACACCAAATATTGTTGACTTATTGCTTATAGGTTCTAAGAAATAGACTTAATCAAGAAAACGAAACATTGACCAATGAACCATGACAATTAGGTCAAGGTCAGACGAACCATGCCAGACAGATATGTACGCCTTGCAATCAATCTGCATTAAATATAGTTGACCTATTATTTATAGTATCTAAGAAACAAACTTCACATTGGCCAATAAACGATGAAAATGAGGTCAAGGATAGATGACACTGGCCAAACAGACATTAAGTGTATACAATTTACAACCCTCCCATGCAACAGGTTATCTACTAGTGAGAATGAGGTCAATATCAAACCAAACCTTCAACACTGACATCTTTTTCTAAAAGTGTGAACAAATCTTATGTACAGGTTATATATACGATACAGTTACAGGGGAGGTAATGACGTTGCTAACGTAAAATGTTATTTTCGCGACGTCAAACTATGACATATCGGGAAAAGATGCATTTTTCGATTGATTTTTATCATTTAAACTGATTTAATTTGAAAACGAGTGCATGGACCCCTAATTTTTTAAACGGCTATTTGTTTCATTTTGCAAAGTGATTATGTGACCCAAATTTTATAAAACTGTAAATAGCGCAATTTTTTTAATTTTGATAAACATGAAGCAAAAAATGACGTTTTTTTCCTCTATTCATGAACATTTGATAAATATGAGTTATTTCTGAATAAAAATTGCATGATTTTTAATGATACTTATAAAATACAGAAATTTCCGATTTAAAAAAAAAACAATTTGTGTTTATCTTTTGAAACAAAAAAGATACGTCTTTCTTTCGAAAAAGAAAATACGGACACAAATCTGAATTTTGAGCAAATATACAAAATTTCGACCTCATTTTACTCAAAAAGTAGCACATGAAGGTATAATTTTTATTACATATTTGATTTAATCAGGTAAAAAAGAGCCTATATGCAAATTTTCATCAACTTATAAATACAGGTTCAAAACTGTATCGTATGCCCTTAAACAAGGTGTAAAAATGCGAACAAATGAAATGTGAAACCAGTGTACATTATATTAAATTAAGCCAAAATATTTATTAAATGACATTTATTTTAATATGTGGCATTAGAATTGAGATAGATGTTTTGTATCTTAAGCTTGGCCTTCGTAAAACTTGATTTTACTTTCGCAAATATCCGTTTACCTATCACCGCTCCGCGTCGCTAGGTAAACTCAATTTGCGACAGTAAAATCTACGTTTTACGGAGACGAAGCTTAAAATACAATACAGTTATCTCCTATGTTAAAATCTTTAGTATTATACCCCAAATATACACAGAAAAAGTCCCATAAAATCTAACTTGAGGAAAACTAAAAAATAATTATTTAAAATTCTAATATGACGTGCTTCTTTTGCTTTATGTATAAACCCATGCTCAAAATCCAATAAAATTAGTTTGTACATGCTTATATTGGCTACTGAAGAATAATGAATTTTATCAAATTTGCAAACATTTATTATAACTTAAAACACTTTCAAACTTTTATATGATGCACATGTTGTTACTAATTCATTTATTATGACTGTAATGTGTTGCAACTCGAAATTGACATATTTGACCTAGATACGACAACTGTTCTTGCTGGCTGTTAAAAAGTTATCCCTCTGGCAAATCACAATCGTTTGCTTGTTTACAAACAAAAACGGGAGGTTCATGGAAGAGCCTACACAAACCCTCTACACTAATACACATCGAAAATAAAAATTACTTTAATTGTCCTGATCAGAATCGAAATAATTGATGCAAGCTATACTTTATATACTCACTATCGCTCGAGCAAAAATAATCACGACTATAATGTCTACCCATGTTAAAACTACAAAAAAAGTATAGCTTGCATCAATTATTTCTTAATTCCTATGGAGATTTGCATTGATATGGGAGATAACTCTGCAAAAAAAGGCAGAAATTTCAATAAAAATTGATACAAAATTATACTCAAATTGAATACAACTAATTAAGCATATATTTGCTCTTCTTTTTTTGGTTTAAAGTTTCTTTTAACAAGGTAGATGTTGAACACATATAATTTACAGATATAAACAATACCAAATATTCACTTTATTTTTTTAAAATGGTCACAAAGCCATAAATTTGCAATTTCTTAAATAAAAAATGTGCAAAAAAAATACACATAACACTTTGGTTTTGTACATTTCATGAGCAGAAGATTATATAATATAGTCAAATACGAACTTATAACCCCATCAAAGTACCATATTTTACAAGAATTTTAAGAAAATCAACGAAAAATTTACAAAAAAGACTCATTTTTGCGGGAGTAATCTCCCTTTCCAATGTTAATTTCCATAAGAAATTTGAAATGCAAAATTTGAATTTGAGTTTTCCTCAAGTTAGATTTTATGGGATTTTTTCAAATCAATCAAATTTCACATTTTCTACTTCTTTTTAAAAAAAAATTCCGGCTAACGGCTAAACAAAAAACCAGCGATAGTTGATTACTAAAAAGGAATCAAATATGAAGGCGAAACATAATGTAAAAATGTCACATCATTAACTAAAAATTATCCTGTGCCAAAGACGTACAAATTACCAAGATATTCAGGACTTGGTTGATGCGCTCAAAAAGTGCTTCTGGGTTTTACTGACCTAATTGGATCCAAAACTTCCCTTATTTATGGTCAGAGTTTAAAGTAAAAAAACCAACAATCATAAGTACGAAAAATAGATAAAATTACAAAAGAAAAGCTATTTCTAGGAAAAGGGCAATAGAGAAACAATTTCTGACCAAGTGACAACCAAACAAAATAAATATAGCGATCACAGTATAACATCTAAAACGAACGATATGTTATCAACACGGACCCCGTACAACTGTAGTGCTAAGCAATTTCCCCTTCTTGTAAGAAACCCAAAGATAATTTCGAGAACGTTGGAAGGACTCTACAACAAATGGACAATGTATGTTGTTTTTCGGTACACGGACAACCATATCGGTCAATCCGATCGTTAGGACGACCATATATAATTGAATGAAGGATAATGTAAGTTTTGGGACTCCAAACCCCTGTTTAGCACTGTCCAGAAAGACTTTGCAATGACAACAAGCTCTGTAGTAACTAACAAATTGTAATATAAATTCCATACGCAGATGTGTACTGCTTAAATGGTGTTACCTGACATTTCCCCCAATTCATGAAGGAAAAACAAGGTATCTTAAAGCGGCCTAGTCCCTCGTTGATAAAAAAAGCGATGTGAACTTTTCCTTCGACCTTTGGCATCAACATGTTTAAACTTTTATCCCTCTTCCCAAAATTGAATATGTACATCAGGTAAGGGGAAGATCGGCTGAAAAACACCAACTCGACCGTATTTACAAGTCTCTAACTGACGGACAGTCCAGTTATTATGTTTCATAAATTTCGATAGTTTTATAAACACTTTTGTACAGAAACGAATTAATCGTTATTGGCATGCGGCAGGTCTTTCATAGAAGACTCACATAATCTATAGAATTGAAGAAAAAACTAGCTGATCAGGATGCGGAATGATTTGCAGTATTTTTTTTTACAAATTATACGTCAAATACCGTGTAAATATATGCAATAAAAATATTATATTACTAAGAAATGTATTTATTTACTTATCAGTTTGATATATCTTCTGTATCTTTATGGTCAAGACAGAATATAAACGCACGCCAAAATCGAATATGTATATGTAATGATAATCATGTTTTTGTTTTTGAGACGACCCCTCTATTTTACCAGTAAACTGTAGGTGTAATTAGTCGGTGTCGAGAGTTGTTGAAAAGGAATGATATGCTATAACAGCTAGGTTAACAGCAAGACTGTCAATGTATGCTCCTGGAAGAATAGAATTACAGATGGTTTTCACAGATTATATGGAGATAGTCTCTCTGTTGGTAGAATCTTTATCAGTTAGTTGTGGTATACGACTAAGTCCATCTGCATCACCATTCTTCTTTCCTGGACGGTAAACTAAGTTGAATGTGGCTAAAGCGGCCAATCATCTGTGTCCAGTGGCTTCAAGTTTTTCTGTTGACTTGTAAGCACAAGGTCATAGGGTTGTAATCTGTAATTACTGTGAAGTTGCTTCCATATAAATAATTTTTGAACTTGTCGCTTACTGCTCACTTTAATGCCAGAAATTCCAGTTTGTGCGGTCAACCCAAATGACACACGGTTGTATTCAAAGAATCCTAGAGAACCAACTGTAAATGCAGTACTTTCTTTTTGCTTTTCCATGATCTCCACCTGATGATATCCACTTTTCGTGTCTACGCAGGTAAAAAATGTACTTCCAGCTAGTGAATCAAGCAGATCTTCTATTTTCGGCAAAACATAGCTGTCTCTTATTATTAAGTTGTTCAATTGGCGATAATCCACGCACAATTTCGGTTTCCAATTCTTCTGACGTACCACAATATATGCGTAGGTGATGGTCTGATGGTACCATTTGACAATAGTTGTCGGAAATTTGACTTGACATCATCGTACATAGCTGGTGGAGTTCGTCTATATCGTTGCTTGAATGGTCTGTTATCAATGAAATCAATGTGGTATTAAACATCATTCTTGGCAAATATATCTTCAAATGATATGATGAAATATATCCCTCTTTCTAGTTCGATTAAGTCACCTTTCTGTAATTTCCACTTGTTCAAGTATTGATGATGTTGATGAAGTGTTTTTGGTTGTTGTTCAATGTTATCTGGTTGTATTGCACATAAATTAGCTTTTAGTCGGATGGTTATAGTCCTTGGGGTAACATTAGCAATCTGAATGTCTATCTTTCCGTTGTTTTTGTATCTATAATAAAAAAAAATATAGGTTCCATATATTTCTAAATCTTTCCAGTTCGGTTGAAGTTCAGATGAGTGTAACAGTTGTATTGTGTGATATTTCTTTATCAGTGTATCTTTCTATCTTTATGGTTGAAATTGGTTTGATGGTAACATGTTTGTTCACAGCATTTCTGTCTATAATTAATGCGTTGTTATTGCAGCTAATTTAAGTTCCTTTTCTCTAAGTGTGATGGCTCGAAAAGTCAAGTACCAAGGTGTTGTTAAGTTGCATGACTGTAAAAATCTTGTCCCATGTTGATCTTTCAATGACTCCATGATTGGTTGAAGAGTGTTAGTTCCAAGACGCAATGGTATATGATTGTTATAGTTGCTATCCGGTATCACTAACAGCAAGCATAAATAAGTGCTGTTCTGATGTGGTAGTGTAATTTTAGTTTCTAGATATCAAGTAGCTCGTTGATGTGTAATAAAGGTATATCTGCTAGGTTGTTGCGGTAATATGTATGACTGATAGTAGACACTGTTGATCCTGTGTCAAGTAAAGTTTTCACTGTTTTTCCATAGATTACAACTTCAGTTTCTATTGGCTTTCCATACGTAGATTTTCTTTTCTCTTTTCCATCCTGGTGGTAAACTGTTAGGACATGATGTTGTTCATGGTGTACATAAGTCTATTGATGGTTCTGCTCCATAGTCTTCTTGACGCTGAAAGGTTGTCCGTCTTATTCCAATTTCTCAATACGTCCCAACTTTAAGTGACCTGGTTTCCTACTTCTAAAACATCTCCGTTCATCCTAGTTGGCTGATGAAGCTTGTAGTTTAGATCAGTCTTGCCATTTTTGTTGTCGTCTGTTATATCGGTTCTCACCTCTGTAGTTATTATAGTGTCTGCCTCGTCCTCTATAATTGGTCTCCATTCTATCAAACCTTGTGGTGAGTTTTTGAATAAGTCCTTTCACTTCTTCAAATTCAGATGAATTGTTGATAGGTCCTGATATTGCTGCAGCTTTGGCATCCTTGTGTTGTATCATTCCCTTTTCAATTGCTTTCCCAATAATATCTTCTAATCTGCAACTCCATTTAGTTACACTTTCATCACCTTGTCTGACTCTGTAGAACAGAGTAAGTAGGTCTTCTTTCTTTTCTTCATCTCCTTAAATGTGTCCAACTTGTGTACTAGTATAATATCTGGTAGACTGGCCTTTGGACCAAGGTGCATAGCAATAGTTCCTGCTTCTTCTTTGAGTGACTTGCGTACAGCATAGTTGATGTTATCTTTATCGTGTCCATGAGTCCACAAACTTTATATCTCAAAAAGGCATAAGTGGCTTCATCCTTGCTGTTGGATCCTGAAAACGTTGATTCTTTGGTGGATCTCTCATCTAACATGTCTAAGTATGTGTGACAGTTTCCTTGGTTTTAGATGTGTCCTTCTCTTTTGGTTCTTTTTTCGGTGTTACTATTTCTTCACTAGTGACTAAAAATTCTTTCATCCACTTTTTTAATCTTTGAACAACATCTCCTCTTTTACTTCGTTCTTGAGTAATTACAAGAGTGTGAAATCCTCAGATGATATTGCATTTTCTTTTGACATGATCATGTAGTATAAATCCAAGTATAACTAGTGTGAAATAAAGATATGTCAAGTACTTAAAGACAATCTAACTTAAGCCAATAAAACAAATCAATAAATAAAAGACAAACAAAAAGTTAAATCACAAAAATACTGAACTCAGAGGAAAATCTAATTGGAAAGTCCATAATCACATGGCAAAATCACATGACAAAACACATAAAAAACGAATGGACAAGAACTGTCATATTCCTGACTTGGTACAGACATTTTCAAATGTAGAAAATGATGGATTAAACCTGGTTTCATAGCGCTAACCCTCTCACTTTGATGACAGTCTCGTCAAATTCCGTTATATTTACAATGATGCGTGAACAAAACAAACATAATAAATAAAACAGTCAAAATATGAGTACAGCAGTCATCATCGTGTAACAATTTTAAAAGGAAAATGTTTTTATCCTCATTGTTTTCAACACTTAAAATAACCAAGTTTATAAATTTATGTTATTGACACCTTGTAATTGGTCATCCACAACTCATAACTGCAGCAAGATGACAGATATCCAACATGAGTGAAGTAGGTATGTCGCTGTGATAATTGCACGTATTGTTGGTCATCACCATAACACTATAAGTAGTTTTGAGAATAAAAATCAGGCAAGAAACGATGCTAAAGACCTTCAGAGGTCAAAAAGACCCCCTATAACATCTGCTAGGGAAAATAAAGCATAATGAAGGAAACCAATTGCAAACAATAGAGAATGATGACCATGCAGGAGCCTTTAAACAAGAACTGTTCGAGATCGCCTCATCGCTACTGGTTATCGTGCGATAAAACATTTCGGGGACCTTTGCCTACGAACAGCCACACAGATGCCCGTATCCAATATAGTGCAGGGTTCGCAAAAGTTGGAAATTAGCGTCGTGGAGGAAGATCCATTGTTCCAATGGAATTCGGTCTATCTTCCTTGGCCCAATCGTAGCCCAAATTTAAACCATATTGAGCATATATGGGACATTATTGGGAGTAAAGTGCATGAAAGGACGCCCCAGTCCAAACAAGTCATGAAATAAACAATACTCTTCGTCAAGAATGGTTGCTGCTAGCTTAGCAACAAATTAGTCGACTTATGGCAGGAATCAGAAGACATTAAAAAGTAAAATCACAAAAATACTGAACTTAGAGGAAGATCAATTGGGAAAGTCCATAATCACATGGCAAAATCAAATAACAAAACGCATCAAAAACGAATGGACAAGAACTGTCATATTCCTGACTTGGTACATGCATTTTCAAATGTAGAAAATGGTGGATTAAACCTGGTTCTATAGCGCTAACCCTCTCACTTTAATGACAGTCTCATCAATTTCCGATATTTTTACATTGATGCGATAAATAAACAGACACAATAAATATAATAGTCAAAATATGAGCACATCAGTCATCATCGTTTAAACCATGCGGTTATCCGTTTGAATGGAGGCTATGCACAAAGTACTAATTCTTTGGCGTATAACGATCAACCATGATGTGAACAATCATCTAAAGATTAATTTTGAAATGTCTGACATTGTAAAGTTCGACTACAGTAATAAAATTAACGGTACCAATTTTCTTGCACCAGATGCGCATTTCGACAATACATGTCTCTTCAGTGATGCTCGTGACCAAAATATTTGAAATCCAAAGCTTATATAAAAGATGAAGAGCTATAATCCAAAAGGTCCAAAAAGTATAGCCAAATCCATGAAAGGAATCAGAGCTTTGCATGAGGGAGATACATTCCTTAATTTATAATAATTTCTAATATTTTGTAACAGCAAATTTAATAACACAAAAAATCCGTATTTTCATGCCAGTACCGAAGTACTGGCTACTGGGCTGGTGACAGTAAAAGTTGTAAAATGCATTTTTTTTTTGTACAAAGAAGACTTCATTTTGTTATAAAAATTTTGGTTAGATAAAGTTTCTTTTTTTCATACATTTTTTGTTCGTTTTAAAGCCAATGTTATCATTAACTCCGTTTCAATATTATTTTACAAATATTTTATCATATTCCATCCAAAATAAGAGACTGATTTTTCAAGTTTTAAAAAATCAAGGTGTTGCAATACTTTTTTCCATGTGTATATTTCAATTCACAATTTGAGTTATATCAATATGATATACAATAATGAAACAATATACAAATATTCAACATAAACACAATGTACACTAAGTATCAAAACACAAAAGTCAATATAAATGCACAGTGATAATATAATATACTATACCACATTTAACACAAATAGAGTTCAAGTACCCACTATAAGGTACTAGGTATGCTATGTGTATGTTAGTAAATCTGCACAAGAAAACAAGTAACAGTTACTGTAACTGCGTATGTAATAGCTACCTTTTGTACAATCAAGCATGAGTGTATTCATTTTTGACTTTATAATGTATATCAAGACTAAGTTTAACTTGTAAAGTGTGTAAACATATTTTAAATGTACACCCTAAGTGTATGTGTGCATGTACAAAGTCAGTTTCAGCTGTACAAAAGTACAACTACAAACACATCATATATAAATGTCTATATACAATTATCACTATTGCACACTAGCTGTATGTAACAACTATATCAGTTAAACCAAATCGTAAAATTTCAAACGAAAAAAATCATTTTTTTTTTTTTTTTTATTAAAGTTCGATTTTTAAAAATTTAAAGTTAAAAGCTATATCAGTGTATCATGTGTATATATGACATATAGTATATGTACACATGTATGATCATGTATAGAACAAACAACAAACAAACTCAACAGTGAACAATGACAGTGATCATAGTTACCATAAAACTGCAAAATATTTTCACTGAAAATCCATGTGTTGTAGACATCCAATTCTTGACTTCCGGATATAAACAAAAAGTTTAATATACGTATGTCAACCAGTGACGTACAACTTCTGTGACTAATGTTTATTATGTAATAACGGAGATCCCTCCACATGTAATGAAAATCGTTGATCGTTGATAACACAGATGAAATCTACGTTGGGCGCCAGAATATAGTCATGTTTCCTTGTATTTGAATAAAACACTAACACGTTGTATTAATGGTGGAGTGAGGAGCTAACTGAATTATGGAACGGCGTTCGTGCATCCGAAAAAATATGGAATAAGTGTAATATTCGAAATCAGAAAAAGGAAACTATTTGATAAAGCGGCTCAAAGGCAAAACGACGACAATATTGGTACTCAATGCAGGAAGAATTGAGTAATTTCAGTGAAAATCCAAAACAATTTTGGCAAAAATAGAAAAAAAATGGTGTAGGTTGTGAGCGCCAAAATTATAGTCCCATGGAAGTAAAATAAGATAATGGTCAAATTTCTAGTGATAAAGATGAAGTTTTAAATAAATTGAAGTATGATTTCTCTAATATGTTTAATAGAAATGATGATAGTGATGTAAATATATGTGAAAATGATGTTGGTGTTTTATATGATAATATGTTAGATTGTGAAATATCTGTGGAAGAAGTATTTTAAATGTTAAAAAAAGATCCAAAAATGGTAAATCACCTGGATATGACGAAATACCAGTTAAATTGTACAAGAAGCAAACTATGTTAAATACACTAACTAGAGTTTTCAATATTAGTTTTGACCCTGGAAAAGTTTCAATAATGTGGTCAAAAGGGATTATAACGCCTATTCCAAAAAGCCCAACATCAGATCCGAGGGATCTATTGTCGTACCGTGGTATAACTTTGGCACAATTTTCCTACAAACTGTACTGTGGAGTATTGAACTCACGACTAACATATAAGCTTGATGATATTGACTTCCTATGGGACGAACAAAACGGTTTTAGAAAAGGTCATAGTACTGTCGACCATTTAAGTACACTGTCTACTATTATAGAAACTAGAAAGCTTCGTAAAGAATCATATGTGGCATTCATCATTTGTTCATTGACTTAAAAAAAAGCTTACGATTGGATAAATAGAAATTAATTATTTTGTAAAATTAAAAACAATTGGTATTAGTTCAAAAATGTTAAAATCACTTTATTCTCTTTATAATAATGTAGTCTTGTGTTAAAGTAAATGGTAACTTAACAGATTGGTTCGATTTAAATTGTGGTCTAAAACAAGGGTGTATCCTTTCGCCTTTGTCATTTAATATTTATATAAATGATCTTGTTGATGAGGTTAAGAAATTGAACATAGGTATAGACATTGAAAACGATAAAATTAGCATGTTTTTATATGCAGATGATCTTGTTTTTATCACTGAGAATTAGATTGATTTACAAAAAAATGTTACAAAAAAATAGTAGATGTTTTGAATATATGGTGTTGTACTAATGACCTTAGTGTTAATTTAGAAAAATCTAAAATAGTACATTTTAGAACACAGTCTAAATGAGATCATTTTTTTCATTTTTGTTTAATGGTAACAATATTGATAATGTTTCCCAATACACATCTTTAGGTTTATTATTTACTGAGCATTTAAGCTATTGATAATATGGAAAAAAACAGTTGCTAAAGCCGCTAGTTGATCTTTGGGTCTGTTGATATCTAAATGTAAGGCTAACGGTGGTTTTCAATATTATACATTTATACAATTATTTGATACACTTGTATGGTCTGTAGTATATAGATTATGATTCCTCTATATATATGGGGAACACGTGATTTTTCATGTATAAATAGTATTAAAAATGGAGCCATGCGTTTTTTCATGGGTGTAGATAAATACACACCTAATATGTCTTTGTATGCTGGCATGGGCTGGATGTGGACTAGTGTTCTTAGAAACGGGACACGTTTTAAGAAAATGAATGATGATAGAGTAAATAAAAAAAGTGTATATATGGGGTAACACATGTAAAAAAGTAAAAACATGGCATTTTAGAGTAAAAAATAAGTTCCAAGAACTTGATATGGAATATTTGTGCATTGGGTGCTATTTTGAACAAGAATTTAATTAAGAATATTGAAAATGTATGTTTTGAAAAATTTAAGGAAGAATGGAATGACAAGATTATGTCAGATGATAAAAATAAATTACGTACATATAGAATGTTCAAAAATGTATATGGCGTAGAAAATTATTTGATTTTTAATATACCAGGTAGATACAGGAGTGCTTTAGCAAAATTTAGATGTGGTGTAGCACCCATCACAATTGAAACTGGTCGTTATGAAAATATTGATATTGAAAATAGATTATGTTTTAACTGTACTGATGACGATGGGGTTGAAAAATATGTTTTGCTAACTGTCCTGTATATGCAGATATTCGTAATGTTATTTTTCACCATGCTAGTATTGTTGATGATCATTTTTTACTTATGTCTGATAATGAAAAATTTACATTTCTTTTACAAATGAAAATATGGTATTTTATACTGCCAAATCTGCTATGAAATTTTAATAAAGCGAAAATGTATTTTATACTCATGATAGTTGACTTGTATTTGTATTATAGTTTAAGAAACATTGTTTTATAGTCTCTCATAACTCTTTATAGAGTGGCTCTTGTTGGTAACTTGTTTTTTAGAAAGCTGTATATTTTATATGTAACGAGAGGTGATACTTAAATAAAGTCTTGTCTTGTCTTGTCTTGTCTTGTAATATTCATATATACTGGATTACCAAAGTTTGTCTATGTCAATATCTATTAATAATCACTTTGAAAGTATATTAACAAACTGGTTTCTTGAAAACTTTTCTAATTTTAACCTATTAATTCAATCATGTAAACAATAAACTGGTCTATTATAACCAAAACAATTATATAAGATCAACGCGTTCACACTACATTGTATTTACATCCAAATTGAATATTCTCCCGTGAAAAAACAGTTACCCGGAATAAAAACAGGGTGAAAAGAAATTACGCGTACACAATCAAAGTTGGTTTAATTTTGCTCACCTGGCCTAACGGGAAAAGTGAGCTTTTTTCATCACTTCTTCTTACTGGAACGAGAAAGACTCCGGTGCCGGAGTGTGGAATATCCTGGAACTGTGGCGCTATGTACATGCAAATGGAGGCCCCAGTCGTCCGTCGTCTCCCAATATTTTTTTACCATAAATTATCTCCTGTAAAATTACTGGGCTACATCTAACAAACCTTATCCACAATCATATGTCTGTTTTAAAATGTCTAACGAACTTATGCTTGACTGTTCCATATCACATCCTCTTATTTTTACATCTTTACATACTAGTATAGACATTACTACATGCTATTAATTATATATATTCCATTTAAACTAAGTTCGAAGATAAGCGCAATAAGGGATACACCTAGCGATAGAAAAATGTGTATTACCTAGCTATGTCGAAAAGTGTCCATTTAAAATATAAATAAATTCCTCCGGGTGCGGGAATTTCTCGCTGCATTGAAGAACTGTTGGTGACCTTCTGCTGTTGTCTGTTCTATGGTCGGGTTGTTGTCTCTTTGGCACATTCCCCATTTCCATTCTCAATTTTATTAACACGACAGGTTTATTTTACAATAACATATATCATTGAAATTCTTTCGATAGAAAGTGTTCAGATCCGTGTTAAAGTTGCTTTTCAAAAAATATTGGTTTAAAAAACAAAACGGAAAAAACCGGGTGATACATAGACAAAACCAGGTGATTGTGTAGTAAACAACATTGACAAACCGGTTAGTTCCATTTTGACATGGCCCATCGTTCCATACACAGAAATGTAAGTATTCAGCTGCTCAAAGTGACTAGTTTTGCAATCTCCTTGTCAGTATCTATCTTTCCGTACGATTCTTTCCCTACAATTTAAACAATTTAACGAGAAAATAAACAAACTCGAAGCAAGGTTCACTCAATTCGTCATTTTGACGTGCATTTTTACTTATTTCTCCGTTAATCTAGAACGGTTGTAGAAAACATTAGAAAATTGTTGTATATGAAGGTATATACTTTGATATCATAATTTTTTTTTAGCAGAAACCTACCTTTTTCTCTGTCTACTGATGTTCCGTCACCGTGCCGGATGCTAGATACCATCGAGTCCAAACATTTTTTGCCGGTGTGGTTAGACACAGTGGTTATATCCTATCTAGTATTTTTTATCGAACTATGCGTTTGTGCTCTGTGGATTGATTTGTTTAACATTTTTTATTGGTGTTTATTGGATTAAGCTTTGTTTGATGTAGCTTTGATGTATCTTTTCCTCTATAGTTGTCTGTGTATATTGAAAATATCATTAAAATGTTAATATATTTGTTAAATTGATGAGTGTGCCTCCGTTTTAAAAACATCCAAAAAACAGACAATTTATAACATAACTGTATTTATAATGGAAATGGAAAATGTGTCAAAGAGACAACAACCCGTGGGCAAGGAGCTTAGCCCAAGTCTACCAAATAATGGGTCTTCAACACGGCGACATAATCCAGCACCAGAGGCGGGCTTCATACTCATCTATTTTTTTAAGTCTTGAAAGTCTTTTGTATGGCCTGCTACCACACGACCAAAATTTCTTTTTTATATTATCTTTATCGACCCTATAGTAAGATCATTGTATGTACCGATCTATTGAGTATGGAGTTATACCAAGTTTTCTTACATTTACTGCCCTGTAGCTGATTTTTTTCTCTTTTTTTTTCTTTTGTCTGTAGATTTTTACATAGCATTCTTTGCAAGATTTCGTTATCGTTACTTTGTTAGAGTTTCATATTTATTATTGTGTTTATCGTATGACAAGAATTATCGGTCAGCTACTTAGACCTTCCCTCTCCATCAGACAGCCTTATTTTTACCATGATGATTTTGCAAAATGGAAAGCAAATGCAGTCACTGAATCATGTCAATGAGGCAAAGGATATAGATTGACGTCAGACTTTAATTTAATACAACAAGACATCTATATGCAATTACGGATTCTAACAGTTCTTCTTTCTTCTTAAGGACTGATGTCCTTAGTTGAGGTTTTGGATTTGTGTCAAATGTTCGGATTCCTTGGTATTTTTCCATACTATACAAGTTTAAAATTTTTGCCCCATTTATCTTTTCATATAAGACTTAATAGCTTTTAAAAGGTCATTTGCCGAAATTTAAGCAGATTCTTCATTTTTTTTATTTGGGACCCAAATAATAACAATGCAAATATAAGGTAAAAGTCCGAGTCAGCCTTTTCCTCTTCTTTTAAAAAATAACATATTTCTAAAAGGAACTCCATGACCTATGAATATTTTTAGCTTAATTTGTTCCTTTACAAATGCTCTTCCGACTTATAGTATCAATTTTAATATCTTGATTTTTTTTTAGAATTTCACCTAAATACACCCTCAAAACATTTATACCACTGCCTGTATAACTTACCTCGTGAGAAACTTAAAGATAGCCTGTGTGCAAGTTATTCTTTTTGTTTCTGGTCAATTTTTAACTTAAATTTTTTTCCCAAGCTCCTATATTTTTTGCAAAACAGCAAAGATACCTGCATTTTATGGGGAATATCTCAGGCTGTCAGATTTTATGAAATTTTGGAGTAGATGGATCTTGAATTTATCCCGTTTACACTTTCAAGATAGCTTATATAGTTAACAAGATAACTACAAACAACTGTAAAAATTGAAAGATAAATGGGGAATGTGTCCATGTGATAAAGATGACGCCCCCGGTTGCATATCATACTTTTTTAAGATACTTAAACTATGGTGTCACCAAAGGATCTCAACACCTTAATAAAGTAATTCGAAAAATTAATCAGAAATAACACGATGTTTTGATTTATATCAATTATATAAATCAAAACATAAAGGTTATTCCGGATTATTTTTTCGAATTATTTTATAATTAAAGGCGTTAAGAAACCTTTGGTAACCCCACAGTTTAAATGTCTATCGTAGGTACGTCGTGAACAGTGGTCGTTACAGACAAACGTTCACGTAAATTGTCCCAGTCAATGGGTGAATTTAATGTGTCAATCAATGGCCACAGCCACACTGTTTTGAATTTCATTCTAATAAATCAATTTTAGCCTGACACGGGTCTAGGGGTTAAGAAAATGAAATGTGATAATCGCCAATCATAAATTACCACACATGCAACAAAAAATGCAAACATATATATTCAATGTATAATAATTATTTGTACTTAATGTATTCATGATATCTTGACACGCGTCTTGCATGTCTTGGATAAACATGTTAAATATAGATTAGGATATAGGAGGGGACCTGATCCCGAAATCCCGAGCTTAAAAACACGAAATCCTGAGATCCCGAATTTAAATAAATCTAAATCCCGACATCCCGAAATTCGAAAAAAGAATTCCCGGTTCCCGAAAGGGTCAATCCCGAAATCCCGAGCTAAAAACACCCGATCCCGGAGTGCCGATTTTAAGGGGGGGGGGGGGGGGTAGGAGGGGACCTGATCCCGAAATCCCGAGCTTAAAAACACGAAATCCCGAGGTCCCGAATTTAAATAAATCTAAATCCCGACATCCCGAAATTCGAAAAAAGAATTCCCGTTTCCCGAAAGGGTCAATCCCGAAATCCCGAGCTAAAAATACCCGATCCCGGAGTCCCGATTTAAGGGGGGGGGTAGGAGGAGACCTGATCCCGAAATCTCGAGCTTAAAAACACGAAATCCCGAGGTCCCGAATACAAATAATTCTAAATCCCGACATCCCGAAATTCGAAAAAAAGAATTCCCGGTTCCCGAAAGGGTCAAATCGGAAATCCCGAGCTAAAAACACCCGATCCCGCAGTCCCGATAAAGGTCCTATCCCCCCTCATTTTAAACTAATTACTTTATAAAGATAAAATAACATTATGTAGGTTTAGAACTGGAAATTTTCATCGGTTACTTTGGTTAATTGGACTCATGAACTCGACTTTAACAGTCACAATTCGATAAGAACGTTGACTTTAATAGTGCTTATTTATTTCAAAAAGTATTCGGGTATTGAAAAAAAATGTGTAAATTGATCAGAATTATCAATATAGAGTTCTCTAGGTTGAATTTTGAAATTTGAAAAAAAAAAAACAGTTGGGTTTTTTAAGAAAATATTTAATTACTAACAAAGTCACAGTGCATGCGGATCAAGAACTTTTCATACAGGGGGGCGAGGGGGGCGGGGGGGGGGGGGGGGGGGGGGGGCGCTGACTGACCTAAAAGGGGGGCCAAGTCATGCTGCAATGGTTCCCTCTATAATCAACCAAATTTTTCCCACAAAAGGGGGCTGGGACCCCCAGGCCCCCAGATCCGCCTATGAAAGACGAAGTAATAATGATGAGAAAGAGTCTAGGTCCATCTCTTTTAAAAATAACTCCTGGTTTTCTGGAAATCTTAAATAAGGTTCAATGGAGCGCATTAATCCTCGATGGTGTTTATTGCAAACTCATGGACAGGTAAATTTTGGCTCAAAATTGTCTAAATATAATTCTTTTTCACATGTAAATGATGAAGTGTCATTTAAGCAAATTTGTCAGCTAGATTAACAATAAACAATGACACTATTTTTCGAAAGGGAGGGCTTTTGAGTGGGTGAATCGGTGGACTGACACAGAGCATACTGAGCAGATAACACGATTGATGTAAGTACATGTAAGTTAGAATATTTTATTTAAAGACGACATATATAATATATATATGTACATGATAACAGAGTAATTTCGAAAAAAAATATTAATTTCTGCAGAAGAGGATATCTGAGAAGTTGAGGTACGGTTGTAATTTCAGATAGAAGCCAATTATAAGACCCAGTGGCGGATCCAGAACTTTTCATAAGGGGAGTCGCTCCAGTCAAGCTTCAGTGATTTCCTATATAATAAACCAAATTTTTCCCTCAAAAAGAGAAGGGGGCTGGCTGGATCCGTCTTTGAGACCTCAAAGTGGTGTCCAAGTATTCACATTAACCTACAATGATGAAATAAAAAATGCAAATACAAATTTATTTTCACTAGTAAAAGGGCTTCTCAATGGTGATAATGGGAGAACATTGAAACAGTGCACATGCATTTTCTTAGAATCAAAATATTGTAATAAGCATTGTTCATAAGTTTCATAACATTTAGTTGAGGCAAACACAACTTAGTTAATAGGGAACAGAAACAAATATTTCAGCATTTTTTATGCTCCACCTACAATAGTAGAGGGGCATTATGTTTTCTGGTCTGTGCGTCCGTCTGTTCGTTCGTCCGTCTGTCTGGGGCCCCAGCTTCAGGTTAAAGTTTTTGGTCAAGGTAGTTTTTGATGAAGTTGAAGCTCCAATCAACTTGAAACTTAGTACACATATGTGCCCTATGATATAATCTTTCTAATTTTAATGCCAAATTAGAGTTTTGACCCCAATTTCACGGTTCACTGAAAATAGAAAATGATAGTACAAATTTCAGGTGAAAGTTTTTGGTCAAGGTAGTTTTTGATGAAGTTGAAGCTCCAATCAACTTGAAACTTAGTACACATGTGCCCTATGATATGATCTTTCTAATTTTAATGCCAAATTAGAGTTTTGACACCAATTTCACGGTTCACTGAAAATAGAAAATGATGGTGCAAATTTCAGGTGAAAGTTTTTGGTCAAGGTAGTTTTTGATGAAGTTAAAGTCCAATCAACTTGAAACTTAGTACACATAAACTCTAGAACAGTAAAAATGATGCCACCAAAATTCAAACTCGATCAATCTGTTTTTCGTGGTAATAAGCATTAATGTATATAAGTTTCATGTCATTTGGTTGAGGCAATTTTGTGATAATAAGCCAATAACAGTTGGTTGAGGCAAACTCACTTTTTATATTCTAGAGTTTGACCCTTTACAAATGGAAAATTGAAACTTATACACAATGCTAATTACCACAAAAATTGCTGAAATATTTGTTTCTGTTCTCTAACTTAAGTTTGCCTTAAACCAAATGTTATGAAACTTACACAATGTTTATTGCCATAAACCTCAGATCAAATTTGGATAGCCTCACAGTTACAGTTTCTGAGTTATGTCCCTTTATAACATTATGTGCAAGCGGGGGCATCATCTGTGTCCATTCTCCATTTATGTATTTTTAATCGAGCCAGAATACCACAAATTTCATTGTCATGATTGTGATATAACTTTCAATACAAATGGTAAATTTTTCATTCTTAACAGTTTTTAATATTATAAAAAAAATTTGGAAGACACCCCCAGCTGGTCCAGGTATTTTGGGTCTATGAATACTGTTAATCATCATTGACAACTTTTGGCTTCAGAACATTTTGGATCCGTGATTGGGGTCAGGGTTTCTCCAAGTACATGTAGCATATTTACCTGACGATATCGGGATATAGGTATTTAGTCGGATCCTAACATGTACTTGTGATTTGTTTTCAAACCGGTATTGATAAAAATAAACAAACAAATGTCAAAATGTTCAGGACTTAATTAAATCTGTATTTGGGTAAGATGATGCAAGCATACGATTTTAATTGCGTCTTACACTTTGAGAAGCAAATAATCTTTAACTACTTTATTAAAATATTGTGTAAAAACGTTAATTAAACAATGTATGAGCTATGAAAGTCAAGTGGTTCAAGCATTTTTTCTGAGGAATTTAAGTTTTAAAAAATTTCAAAGAAATATTTTTTACAGTGGGTTCTAGCTTTCATTAGTCTTCACTATCCTATAGATTAACAACTTTTGGTTATATTTATAATTTAGAATCTTCATTGAAGGTGGAGCACGAATGCAGAGTTAATTTATTACATTGATGTGCCATTTGTATGCAAGAGTGACATTCCTTTGTATTATGTGCCGATTCGAAAAAAAGTTATGCGATTATTGTCTCCCTTTAGGTTTTTGATATAAATTAATAATTACAAAATGTATCAATTCAATATATTTTAGTTTTTGTTATTGGTGTATCAAAATCATTGATGTACGAATATAATTTCATAAATTTGAAACGTTTAAAATGATTACATACCAATATAAAGAACCGTTCATCATTTTTGTAAAAGACTATAAATGAAAGTCAAATTATGTATCTCCCCTTCATGATATATTGATTAGGAAATTAACCAGAGTTATCTAATATTAATCACTGAGAGGGACTAGCAAGCAATTTTTAATTGTAGCTTATTTAACGTTAAAACAATTTTCCACTATAAAATAATGTTACTTTATACAAATATAAGGACTTTGTTAGCTAAATCTACAAACTTTATGAGATACATGTATTATGAATTTTTATTACAATAGATTAATATGCTACTCCAAGCTTCTTGATTTGAAAAATGCATCATTGTTTTTTGACAATGAACCCAATGTGATCACTTTGAAGCCTCAAATGTACTTTTATGAAGAGATTAGTTTAACCTAGTAGTATAACTTTTGAAAAAGATCCATTCAAGAACCAGACTATTGCTATTTTGAAATTTTACAATGAAGTTCAAGGCCGTATTCTACCTAAACTGGGCCAACAGGAATCGTGCCTTGCTGCATCCTTTGGCATGTGGCAGGTGATTGATCGTGATGCTTCTGGCTCAAGGCATTGTTGGGCATATTGAGGATGTATAATTGACTTGGAAGTAATTATCTACTATAGTAACATATGAGTAATGAAATCAGTTTTCCACATGAGCAAAAAGGATATAATTATCATATATATTTAACTATTTGTTTGATATTTCCAATTTTTGTTTTATATCATATTTTGAACATACGGTATATATATATATTGACTAAGTACATGAATAATGCATTTAAAAAACATACTCTTCATGTTGTTCCTTAACAATGTTTAAGCATTGTTAACTGTGTTTTGATACATGTATTTCTAACAGATTTATTTAAAAATCAATATTCATTAAGCTTAATTTTAAATAGCTTTTATAAAATCCATTTTATTTAATAGGATTTGAAACTGTAAACAGGGAAATTTTCGCGGTAGTTTCGTTGTAAGAATTCAAACGTGAAAATATCAAGGAAAAACTCTTTTTATTACATTAACTTTAATTTACAAATTGTGACTTGGATGGCACTCATACCACATCTTCTTATATCTGCGTATATGAATAGAATATCTATAGGACTATTGTATATAACATTGATTTTATAGACGATACATATATAACTGAAATCATAACTGTATATCGTAATGAAAAGCTTTGTTAGAAGTCATGTCTTTAACTCAAAGCAGTAATCTCAAAAACATGGAAGCGAACATTACGGATATTGTTATGTTAACAACACTCATTACAATTATGTTTTAAAATGACACCTGTCAATTAGTAATAAAAGTATCGCCTTGTTGATCTATTACAAAGATTAATAAGATCAAAAGATCGACCCTGACAGCATTTTATTTTAATTCATTCCTAATTAGGTCTACTTTTCTATTATTGTGTATGTGTTTTTACAAGCATTGAAACATGACAAACTTTTAATCTACTTAAACATTAATGAACCAAAAACATAAGATTTCTGATTGATTTTATCACTTGATTTAAGATATATGTAAAGCTGTTCACTTTCCAAATCATTTATGAAAATATTTATATAGGCCACTGGGAAATCGCGAATTCAAAACCGCGCTAATTTGGATTGTGTTAGTAAATCGCAAAATAAAGACGACTAGAAAATGTCTTGGTTTACAGTAAGTCATTATAAGTATTTCTAGCAAACCACTTTGTATGACAGTTAATATACCAGTAATTTCTTATACTAGTCCATTTTGGTATATTTTATTGTACCTACATTCTAAGTCTGTAAATTTTGTATTGATTGGACAAAGACAATTGTTCAAAGCACTTTATATATAATCATGCATTGCTAATTACAATGAATTATAAGTTCTATAAATCTCTCAACCATATCGTTATGTTTGTATCAAAATAAGTAATAAATAAGCGTTTTGTTTTTGTAGAGATAGGACTTTTTTTATTACTGGCCTGGTAAACGAAAGAAACATGCAATGCATATGATCAAATGTTTAGAGATGAATTCCTTCAACATAATCAACCGATAAACAGTATGATATCATGTATTCAAAGTTTTCAAGGAAAGATGGTTTGATACTTGTAGTAAGTATACTATTTTGTATGTTCTACTGTGTGTATACTTAATCTACATTGGCTTAAGTGGTATATCATGTATAGGAGCCTGTAATTCAGTGGTTGTCGTTTGTTTATGTGTTACATATTTGTTTTTCGTTCATTTTTTTACATAAATAAGGCCGTTAGTTTTCTCGTTTGAATTGTTTTACATTGTCTTATTTGGGACCTTTTATAGCTCACTATGCCGTATGGGCTTTGCTCATTGTTGAAGGACGTACGGTGACCTATAGTTGTTAATGTTTGTGTCATTTTGGTCTTTTGTGGATAGTTGTCTCATTGGCAATCATACCACATCTTCTTTTTTATATTAGGGGGAGTTGAGATACTTGACGCCCGCTGCAATTTTATAAGACCGCAATAAGGTTCAATACATCAAAAGGAAGGTTGTGAATTGTTTTTGGGACTGATGGTCTCAACTGTTGAGAAATAGGGGCCCACTACAAGCATTTTTTTTTTTCTAGTTTCGGGACAATAATTGTGTAAGGGAATTTTGGTTGCTCTGAAAAGAGAGGGACGAAAGATACCAAAGGGACAGTCAAACTCATAAATCCAAAAGAAATTGTATCAAAAGGTTCAAAACCTCAAGTAGAAGGTTATGGTTTAGGGTTAAACCCCTGCGGTGGTATTAAGCTGTGCTTAGTGTAGCAGTTTATTGCTCCTGTCCCAGGTCAGGAGCCTCTGGCCTTTGTTAGTCTTGTATCATATATATTTTTTAATTTAGTTCATTTATAATAGATAGATAGATAGATAGATAATTTTATTAACCAATCATGGTGCCCAAAATTTGAGCTATACAATCAAATGAATTACAAAATAAAGCACAGAAAATGATTAGAATGATTAAAGTACATTTAAACAAAAAACCACATGAATACACATTTACACTAATTAACCTGATATAAACCAAGTTATTGACAAAACATAGTTGTTATGGGTGCCACTGTGACCTGGAGAAATTACATAAATCTTTATAGTTCTAGGTCTATGGGAGACAACTCCTGATCAATTTTATTTCCTATATATATATATATCTATATATATTTTTCTTCTATTTTTTTTTTCAAACAACAATATTTTCTATAATTTTCTTTCGTTCCTCAAAAAGGGAGTGCAATAAATTAGATAAGTTTGAAGTAACAAACAAATCTTCAGATGAAAGAATCCAAACAAATTTCATTTCATCAGATAATCTTGAAAAATTTTTGAATTTTGAATTTAAATTAGATAGATGTTGAGATCGAGTATTTTTTAGAACAGGACATTTTAAAAGAAAATGTAGTTCGTCTTCAACTGCGTTCTTACATAGCTTACACTTTCTGTCTTCAGCTTTAATTCCAATATACCTCCCTCTTTCGATTTCAAGATCATGACAGCTAGTTCTAAATCTTGTGATTATTTGCCTGTCTTTTTTAATAGCAACAAATGTGCTGTTCCTTTGCTTATTTGATGTTTAGTACTGTGCATAATACCGATTTTTTTGTCATGGATGGTTACATCATATCCTGTGGATTTCTAATTTAATTATCTTTCAGTGCTTTTAAATAATGCCTTAATTTATTAAAGTATCACCATTAATTATACTATAACTTTTGAACAAAAATATGTCCTCTCTCATCGGAATCAATTGGGTCTTAATTGCATCTATTTCACCCAAAATTATAAATTCATATGCTTCTTTACTTTTAGTTGTTTTTTGATAAAGTGTTGTAAGGTCTACTATCAAACCCCATTCACAAAATGAATACACATCCTAATGGTGTTAGCAATATCTTACATTAATGTCCCACATGACGACACCCATTTGACAAAACAATGGTCACATGGGCTTTAATTATGTGCAGATATCAAATATTTTTTGTCAGAGTACTTATTATTAGCTTATTACGCTGGCTCCAAAAAGTCAAACAAACCAACTGGCAATGATTAAAAAACTTACAGTAAAAGTATAACATTTAGATTAGTCCATTAAGACAAAAAGAAAAAATGAAGACAATTCCTTAAATTGTTAGCTTTTTAAATAACATTACCGTACTAAGCTGAATACTATCCCTTTCATTTACATAGAAAAGATTGATGCTTATATCTCTTTAGTATATTTAATAAACTTCCAAATATGGAGTAGTTAAACTTACAAAAAAAGACTTCTCCATCTCATAAGTTATCTATTGTTTTTATTTTCAGTGTGGGGTTAGCACCTTTTTCATCTTAACACATGTTGGAGAGTCTCTGTTTGGCAGCTCTGTCAAGGTTCCTATAGGAATTATTATAGCATGCTCCTGCTGGATCATATCAAGTTGGGAAAGGTAATAATAATTATTTTGCATGATCAATTATTTGTCAATCACCTAATAGCTATATGATCAGCTAACAATTCTCTGACCTGAATTCTAAGTGTTTGGACAATGTTTCTTCAATAAGGGGGGGGGGGGGGGGTTCTGTTAACATGTTAACAACACCTTGATTTTGGCAAAAACAGTTAATATCAAATGCAAAAATGCTAATTACAGTTAACAAAGTGGGTTGAAAACAGTTAACAGTTTAAATTTATCTCAGATTATAATTAACAACACCTTGAAAAAGTCCAAACAGGTTAACATAAAAAGGTATTACCCCCCCCCCCCCCCCCTCTTCAAAAAGACATATACAAGAGCTTCTTTTACATGTATTTTTTTTTTTGGTTCAAAGGGCTTTTTAGTATACTAGTAATTAAACAAACGTGGTGCAATTGAGAGTTGCATATCCAAGATTGTTAACCGTAAGAAATGTGCCCTCAGAGAAATAATCTTTAATGGTTCAAACAATTCTTATATTCACCCTTTCTATTATAGTGTTATACATGTAGAGATTTGATATAATAATCACAGTTTAACTTAGAAATAAGGACTTTTGAAATGGTTCTATTTAAAAACTTGAGGGCAGCATTTTTGATATTCTATGATGAAAATGTATATATTTGTATAAATTTTGCAGTAAGAAGCTATGACCAACCAAAAACGAGGTGATGTGGTATAAGTGCGAATGAGACATCTCTCGATGCAAGTCACACAATTTGTAAGATTCAAAACTTGTAGGTCAAAGTACAGCCTTCAACACAGAGCCTTGGCTCACACCTAACAGCAAGCTATAAAGGGCCCCAAAATGACAAATGTAAAACTATTCAAACAAAAAAAACCAAAGGGTTCAGTACAGAATTTCACAACTAGCACGATGACTATTTAAATTGTGAATTTCCCTTTTCCGTGTTGTAAATTGTAGTATACTAATATATATGTAGTAATATGTTGATGTACTTTTTAATTCTTAATTTTACAGATATAATGCAACACAACAATTAAACATGGTGATAGACAGGATACATAGAGAAAATGAGTGTTTGAAATCAAATCTTGCAGAACAAGACGAGATGTTGGCACAGCATCAACTAAAACAACTTGAATCTGAAAACAAATTGCGTGAGGAAAATCACAAAAGTAAACAAAAGTGTGAAGAAGTTAAAAGAGAAATGGAAAAATTTATCACAAGGTAAGGACACACAATCAAGTCCATTAAAGGTGTCCAGAACACAATACAACAGGGAGATAACTCTGGTAAAATCAGCTGGATATTTTAATTATGTTCGATTGTTAAGCTTCTCAATGATAAAAATAAGTGTTTGTCAAACTGCTATATATTTAATGAAATTTTTCCAACAAAGTATGTGGTTCAAGTATTTTGAAATTTTGATATTTTTTTCAAATGGTCTAAAAGTAAATATTTTGTCAAAATTTATGAAAATTAAACGTCAGTCTGAGTAATTTTAGTCAAGGGGTTTGGTATCACCTGAATATACTCACAACTGAGAGGTTATTTGATAGTGATCATATTCAATATATCTCAAAAAGAGAGGCAATTGAAAGATACCAAATGGATATTCAAACTCTTTAGGTCGAAAATGAACTGACTACGCCATGGCTAAAAACGAAAAATATCAACAGACAAAAAAAGTACTCAAAAGTGACAAAACTCAACACAAAAAACTAAAGATGGGGCAAACAAACCCGACCAAGAGCTAGAGTTGACCTCATGTGCTAGGGTATGATATTCAGATCCTGTTCACATGTTGCACCCGTCTTGTTGCTCATGTTAGTACTTTATATAGATGTAAGATGTGGTATGAGTGTCAATGCAACAACTCTCCATCAAAGTCACAATTTGTTAAAGCAAACCATTATAGGTCAAAGAAAGGCCTTCAACACAGAGTCTTGGCTCACACTGAACAGCAAGCTATAAAGGGCCTCAAAAATGACCCAAATGTATTCAGTAAAAAATCTGACAACTCTAATATGTTATCTTACAATTACTCCAAATAAAAATCTTTGGTCTCCTCTATCATTCATTTGAAATACTCTAAATATCTTGAGTATGTGTAGAAATACTTTGATATGATATACTAGTACATCTACATAATACACAGGAACCTGCTATTCCATGTAGACTGAACAGTACAATATAATCATGATGATATTGAAGTTTAATATTGATTGTTTGAAGTTACCTTTACCTAAATGACAACATAATTTATTCATGATCAGTAGTTAGAGAATAACTAATCCAAAATTTTGATTTAGAAAAAATTATATAACAAGTGACCACATTAATTGATATGGTCATTCTTTTCGTTATTTATAATTCTTCTTATTCCATGCTGCCAATTTTAATTTCACTTTGATGTAATGACATCAATAATGTCTTGACAACACCCATTGAATAGATGTACAACTTCAAAGGAGTGAAATTATTGAAATTTATTTCATATCTGAAATTATCGAAATTTATTTCACATCTGAAATTATTGAAATTTATTTCACATCTAAAATTATAAAAATTTATTTTCTGAGAATTAATGTAATTTCATTGCAACCTAATATAATAATTAATTTTCCCAAGAAGCGAGTAATGTCCTTATATTTTAAAATGTCATGTATTGCAAAAGGAAAACTTAACATACAATACAATTTATATTCATCAGGAGTAATTTAGAGATGGAAAATATCAAAACACAGCTCTGGTCAGTCAACACGAGTTGGAAAGTCAAATGTATAAGGATAGATGTATTAGTCTAACAGAACATTTAAGGACAGCTATGACAGAGGGGTATGCATTAGAAACTCAGTTACAAACAGCTAGGATAGATATTCAGCAAAAACATGAAGCATTTGAGCAGTATAAAAAGTCATCAAAGAAAAGATTAGACGCAATGAAAACTCAGTTACAAATAGCTTGGATAAATTTTCAGAAAGAACGTGAAGAATATGAAGAGAATAAAATGTCCTCGCAGAAAAGATATGACACTATGGTAACTAAGTTACAAACAGCAAAGATAGAATTTCAGAAACAATGTGAAAAATATGATGAGTATGATACGTCATCCAAGAGAAAAATTTACACTTTGGAAACTCAATTAACAACAGCTGGGATGGAATTTCAGAAAGAACATGAAGAATATGAAGAGTATAAAAAGTCATCCAGGAAAAGATTTGACTCAATGGAAACTCAATTACAAAAAATCGGGATAGATATGCAGAAAAACCGTGAAACATATGAAGAGTATGAAAAGTCATGCAAGAAAAAAATTTACACATTGGACATGGAAAAAAACAATTACAAAGAGTTGCTTCAGAAACTAAGAGAAATTGCAAATAAGTAAGTTACCGGTAATTAAGATGATGAAATAACTGTGGATGCTTAAATTCAGTGGGTACCAAGTTTTGTGGATTTAGGGAATGACCATTTAACCCCAAAGGGTGGGGGTGGAGTTGTGTTTTCCCCCTCCAATTTGACAAAGAAGAAAAAATTGTGCTCAAGTAGATGACAAAAAAATCTGAATCCAGATTTTCATCATACCTTATAGTATAACAAAGATTATTATAAGACAAGCTGAAGTTGCATTTTTGTCTTGTGCAATCAATAGTTTTCCATGATAACAATCAAAATGACAGCAAGCTTCTTTAGTGTCATATGATTGTTTGATTCTTTAAACTTATAATTGTTGGTGTTAAATGCCACTTTCAGTAATATTGGCAATAAAGTGCACGTGGGGGTCAGGTTTTTTTTTTGCAGAGGAAACCTCATTGAGATTGCCTGATAAAAATTTCAGAAAACCACAAGGAGAACTGACAATCCTATATATATAAGAAGATGTGGGATGAGTGCCAATGAGAAAACTTTCCATTCAAACTATAAATGATGTCATTGTTAAAGTCATCTTTAAAAATTAGAGTTATCTCCCATTGCCCAGGATTTTAGTTGAATCTGAACCAAAGCTGGTCCGAGACCACAATTGTCGTCCCTTGATTTTCGTTGTTCACAAATATAGTCTCTAGTGTTGACAGTGGGTTACTTGCCATTAATTTTTATACCCCTTCCAAATTTATTTCTCCATGTTTAATGCCTCAAATTGCAAGTAGGGGGGTGAAATTACACTGTAAAAAAATTTGGGTCCAGAATTTTAAAGGAAAGTAGTGATTTGGTCCAGCTGAAAAAGGTTGAAAATTAGCACTTCGGAAGCTGTCAAAAGATTTCAAGACGCCCTAAACATAAAATTGTCCATATTTTGAGTTAGAGACGATGAAGTTTTCTATAATTTTGATATAATTTGTCCCAAAAGTAGTACAACACACTGTAAAAGTTTCTTTGAGAAAGGGCAGGTGGGATTTTTTTTATTTTCATTTATGTTCTAAAAGAAATGCACTACGAAATAATTGTGTTCTCTGACCTAAGATTATGCAATATTTAAGTTTACTTCCCACTGATAAATTAAAGCCATTTTTACCCTTCAGTACTTACAAGCACTTAGATTAAAATTAATTGATGATATTGTTGTAATTGCAGATATAAAGACTCAGAAAGAATTCTTCAAACATGCTTATTAGAACTAGAAAAGACGAATATTGAGAATAATTCGTTGAAGTTAGAGAACAAAAATCTAAATAAGAGAGTTGTAGAATTGAAGAAGGTTGGTATATTGTACTAGTAAATTTGTCAACTAAATGAGGGAAGCACTAATGACAGGACGATTGCCTGGATAGTGACAAGCCGGTTGACCGGATGAGATATAAATAGTCATAACTTTTTTGTTTTTCGGTAGATTTGTTTAATGTTTGTAGACCTGAATGATATTAAAATATATTTTATGAAAATCAAACAAAAGAAGTGAAACAAAATAATTTTGAGCAAATAAAGTTAAGCGGACGGTATTCACACTTGCTGATATACGCTATACATAAATTCAACAAGTGATAATATGTCTTTTGTTTTCCAACTAAATGACACAATTTCTCATTGATGAATGATTATCATAATTGATCGATGGTCCTTTAATGTTAAGTGGCAAAAGTGGCAAAATAATTGCATATACTGATAGTTGTGAATTTTTTTGGAGAAAAAGAAACATCTTGAACATCAACTAATGAATATATTGAAATTAGGATCCATAATTCTAAATACATAGGTTCATACTGCAGTAAATCAAAAAAATACACCGGTTCATATTGCAGAGAAAAAACTTGTAAGCGTAGTTATCTAATTTGTTTATCCACTGTGTAGTAGTGAGTTCAAACCAACCATGTGTCAGGTGTGCTTGACTCCAATATTTATTGACTTAAATTGGATAGTCAGTTTTCTTGTCTGAGGTCTGTGTTAAAATTCTTGAAGGACACTCTGGAATCTTCTACTTATATTGATAAATGACTTAACGCCAAGTTATAGCCAATATTACTGAAATGTTAAACACCAAAAATCAATTAACATGATTAATCAACCAAAACAGAATATGCAAAACTGTCCAAGAACAAATTAAATTTTGTTAAAAACATTTTCTTCATTCAATATGCGGCTTTTTTTTATTTTAGAAACCTGAGCTTCCAACGTGTAGTATATGTATGGAAAGAGAACGTAATACTTATATTGACCCATGCGGTCACACATTTTGTATGGTGTGTGCCACAGAAGTAATGTGTCGCAATAGACAATGTCCAGTGTGTCGAATATACATGTCTAAAACCGGACAACTTTATCTCAATTGAAAAAGGAGAAGGTATGTTGAGGGGTAAAAAGTACGCACGTTATTCAGTGTGCACCACATTTTTTATGTTATTTCAAATTGACTGACAAAAATAACAGTTATTTCTAATAATTTAATTTTAAATTCCATCATGAAAAAACTTTGATGATGTCATGGTCACATGACAAAGATTGTGTCTATGATATGATAAACAAAACGTCGTCAGCCAATCAGAAGATGTGTTTCATCCAAAATTAAATTATTGAAATATATTTCAGTTGTAAAATTTATAAACATGTAGTTTCAAAGTTGCTTAGTACTATGTAAGCTTTTCTCTTAACTCTGTAAAATATAGGTTATACTTCTGTAAATATTGACAAAGCAATTTGCCATATAGGATCTTCTTTAATGGCTAAAACTTTGTCACTTTTATTATGAAGTTTCCTAAAAAAAAATATATTTTGAATTTTATAACTTCAACAAAAATTCTGCACTACTATCCCTGGACTTTGGGTCTTCCCCAGAGTTCAATTTGGCCGCCCATGTGTTTTAATACTGGTAACATTTACAAGATGAAGCATACACACCTATCTCCTGCAAAATCAATAGTTTTTCTAAGAAATTTTCATAAACATGTACAGAAAATGCAAAATAACAAAAATATCAAACTTGAAGAAAAATTCAGAATGGAAAGTTGTCTAATCAAATGCCAAAATAACTTTTCATATTCCTGACTTCATACAGGCATTTCCCATAGGCAGATCCAGGGGAGGGGCTCTCGAGATCCTTTTGTGAGAAAAATTTGGTTGATTATATAGGGAATCACTGAAGCATGCCTGCAGCAGACCCCCCTTATGTCTGTCAGTGGGCTCCCCTTTATTAAAAGTTCCTGGTCTGCCACTGTTTCCTTATGTAGAAAAAGTGAGTTCCCTCATTTTCTTGATTATATAGAGAGAAATGGTATAGTGGTCAAGCATTTACTTCTAAAAATTCTGAATAGAAATTTTCACTGTCATCTCTTGTTTTTAAGAATTCTACTTAGCATTATAAAATAATTCAACGATATACTTCTGTTATTTTACCTACTCTTTTAAATTGACAATGTTAATATAATTCATTGAAACAAAAATGTTTTTTTTTTGCACACACAATAGGCTAAACATAAACAGGTCTGGAGTTATGTACCCTGGAAATTGTATGGAAAATTACCTTGTAATAGTAATCTCATTACTACAATGCTTGAAGGATTTTTACAAAAAAGTTTAAAAGAACCAAAATATTTCAATATTTCAGCCATAGCGAAAGAAGCATTAAGGTTTACCCTTATCCAGGTATGTCCAGAAAATGGTTTCTGTTCTCTAACTTTAGTTTATCCTTTGACAACCAAATGTGAAATTTATGCGCAATATGCTTTATTACAGTTCTCTAGTTATGTCCCTGTATAACGTTATTTGCAAATGGGAGCATAATCTGTGTGCCATGGGCAAATTATCCATTTCTTTTTTTCAGTAATTGCCCTTACCATATAAAATATATGGAACTGGAAATTTTAAACTTTTTTTTAAAATATTATATCTTGAAGTGGAAAGCATGGTTTTAAAGTTTACATTTCAAATTTGATTTTTTTTTTATTTACAGGGCCAAACTTCCTACTGATGTTTATTTTCTTCATTGTGATACGTACTATCAAGATGATAAAAAAATTGAATGCACTAAGTACGAATGTGTGAAGGATGACCACAGTCTGGACAGAAAAAGATATAAGCACTATATTCTTAGTAGCCTTATAGTCTTTATGTATTTGGATGTCAAAGTCAATCCAAAGCAGGATTTTCGAGGGCAGACATATTCAAATTATCTACAAGGCAAATTGATATTTTTAGATTGACTGTTTTGAATATAACAGATCCAGTTCATAGGCAGAATCAGGGTATTTAAAAGAGGAGCATCATTGCAGGAAAAACAGAACATATAAGACAATTGGCATGATGCAAAAATGCAAAGAAAATGATCATAGAGAGGCATACCACGCCCTTTACACCGATTGGGACTTCTACTGTGACCGCCCCCAACTCGACCACTGAAGTTTGAATGAAAAAGAACTACAATTATAGTCTGCTTATTGGGATTATCATCATCATTCAAAATGTTTGGTTGCTGTCTGTGAAAGATTAGAAAGCTGGTTTCCCAAAATTGGAATACTATATATCTCTGTTATATTAACTTAACTTATAAAATTTATACCAAATTCATAGGACCTGATTTTCAGAAATATTTATTAAAAGTCAAATTATTTTATTTTCTACCTGACATCCTTATCATTTGAACTAAGGCAGCAACCATTTGATTTTCTGGGGGGGGGGGGGGGGGGGGGGGCTATGTTTTTTTTTGGAAAAAAAAAGTTTGTTTCCAGTTTTCAGAGAAAAAAAATAATTTGTCTTTGACCCTAAGAAAAAAAAAATGTTTGTTTGACCCTCAGCTGCCACTATATGTAATGCTAAAATTGAAAGAAAAAAATTGTTTTCGACTTGTCGCAAAAAAAATAGATCGTTTTTCGCCGAAAGGCGAAAAAAAAATCCATAGCCCCCCCCCCAGAAAATCAAATGGTTGCTGCCTAAGGGATAGTTGTCCCATTGGCAATCAAACTACACCTCTTTACGTCCAAGTTAAGTTGCTTTCCAGATTTCCATAAAATCTGTTTAATTGTGCATTTCTATGTAAAACCATTCAAGCATTTGAACTAAGAGATAGTTGTCCCATTGGCAATCACACCACACTGCTTTACCTTTGGTAAAGTTGCTTGTCAAATTTCTATAAAATCTGTTTAATTACGTATTTCTATGTAGAACCATTCCAGCAGCACCTGAATATAGATTATATCCCTGAGTTGGTACAATTTTCCTTAATCGACATTTGCTTCTTCCAAGGAAGCTATTAAACCACATATCAAGAGGTGAAGTAGAAATCATCCCTTCGAAAATTTAACCAACCAGTTGGTTATTGAATATCTGTTTCACAGTTGACTAAGGATATATAGATATAAGAAGATGTGGTATGAGTGCCAATGAGACAACTCTCCATCTAAGTTACAATTTATAAAAGTAAACCATCAAAGGGTAAAGTATGGTCTTCAACACAGAGCCTTGGCTCACACCGAACAGCAAGCTATAAAGTGCCCCAAAAATGACAAGTGTAAAACCATTCAAAGGGGAAAAACAACGCTATAATCTTATAAGAAAAGAGAAACGAGAAACACTTATGAACCACACCAACAAACAACAACTACTGAACATCAGAATTCTGACATAGGACAGGTGCAAACGTTTTAATAGGTACCAACCTTCACCCTTATCTGAAACATTAGTGCTACATCACAACATAGAAAATACACACTATAAAATATCAATTGAAATGGCTTAACTCAATCAAAAGAAATGTTCCTGTTGTCTTATCCATAATCACTTTTCTCCTCGAATGTGAACTTATCATTGAGTTTGTACTTGCCATATGATTAGCAACAGGAAAGTTCCTTATGTCAATGATTTGTATCGTGAGACTATACAAATCCTTGCAAATGTGGAGCAAGATCAGTTTATAATTCCAAAATGCCCCTTTCCTGATTTTTTGAATAATCTAAACTTTTGGGTTTTCTAAGTTGTGTTTTGTAAACAGTTGTTTGTTTTAAGGGTTAAATTCACGGCTGGTAATCTACACACGCAGAACATTTGGTTCTGCAATAAAAACCGTGAGAGGATTTTCCGGTTGTGCTTGAGTGGAGTATTGTCACCGCTTCAAAAGGTATGTACATTTCTAAATCTCAATTTTCTTATTCAACAGATCAAAATATTGAAAATCGGAGAATGTCATGCTGTGGTGAATACTTTAACGAAGAGATACATATATCATTTACTGTTGTACGTAGAGTTGAACTCCTACAAAATCAGTTGTCCCACAAGAAATTGCCTAAAAAAGTGACATTTCAATTTTGAAATGGTTCTATTTACAGACCTACAAGTTCAAATTTAGTTTTTTTTCGGGCAATGGGAATGAATGTTGTTTTTGGCGGCGTGTGTGCTGTCCTGTGTTGATAGACGTCTTAATAATTTCAAAAACAACATTTTTACGTGAGGTCATGCGTGAGGGGATCGGTTCTGATTGAGGACATCGTGAATGCGTGAGGGGAAGTACAAACATTTTTTTTTAGGCACTGGCTACGGTTACATGGAAATGTAACAATAATAAAAATATTATTGTTACATTGGAGACTAAATGCCGGAATGCATGGTTGGGTAAGGACCTGTTTATTAACGAATGTAACAATAATTATTAAGGCTACGGTTACATTGCGTTATTTTTACACGAAAAACAGCAATGTACGATGGGACTAGTAATATGTACTAAATAATAAAAGTTGAAGACATTTATTTTATATTTACAATACATACATTTATTACATACAATTTCTTTGCTGTAATTTTTTATTTACAATGACAGTTTCTACAAATCCAGTAAGTGGTTTTTAAAGCATGTTTAAGTCCGACACATTTTTGATGAACGAAATTACGTCCTCCATGGATACATGTACATACAGAAGTTCCCAGTATTTACAGTTAGCAAACTTTGCTTTTTTTTAGAACTGCGTTTGTATAGCTGTAAGAAGTTTGTGTCTTGATATTGATTCAGTTTCGTTTAAAACGCATCTCAAGATTTAAATTTTTCACTCTAAACAAAATTGGTAATAGGAATCTCTTCATCCATTGTTCAAAGTATAATGACAGTAATAAGAGTAGGTGTGCAGTTACATACTTAAAAGTGAAACCATTGGCCTATTATATTTTTCGCCTATGACACTCCTAATCTGGAGTAGTATCTTTAAGAACATCAAAACCATTAATACGTTAAACTATTTAAACACCATTTGTTGAATAATAATATTATTATTTATATTTATATAAAAATCGATTTAGACCCGCGAGCGCCCCTTTTTTTAAAAGTTTAATATTAAATCTAGCGTACATTGCTGTTTTTTTCTTGTAACAATAACGTCATGTAACCGTAGTCTCAATAATTATTGTTACATTTTAATTAATCGGTTCCTTACCCAGCTTTGCATTCCGGCAATTAGTCTCCAATGTAACAATAATATTTTTATTATTGTTACATTTCCATGTAACCGTAGCCAGTGCCTTTTTTTTTAATCTTTGGCTTTGTGACTTTTATTGACTCAATAAATGTGATCAATGCTGATTAAAAGCACAGATTTATCCTTATACTTTAATAGATGTAAACTGATCACTGATTCAATGAAATCAAACTATTAATTGTTTGTTCAATTTCAGAAAATGCCATTGTTCAAAGGAAAAAGGAAAAGAGGACTGAAATTGACTCTCTACAAAAAGCCATGGAGATACAAGTTATCCCCGCCCTCGAAGCGAACTAAACCCTCTGGGAGTAGTCCTGTCGTCAAATATACGTCACAGAGATCACCACATATATCTAAGAAAATGATATCGCCTATGAAAACTTATTATTTGTTTAAATAAGTCTGGACATTGAGTCTCAAGCACGAGAAAACCGATCCCCGCGAAAAAGTGACCGGACGAACAAGTTATATATAATACACAAAAATAGTAAAACGCGAATTTACGATGACCCATAACGTTACAGTGCAACATAAGAACGAACTATAAAAATCAGTTGAAAAAAGCTTAATTAAGATTCATGTTATACACATTTACGAAAGGAGTTATCTCCCCTAAAATAGTTTATTTAAAAAAAAAAGATGATTCTAAAAACACAAAATTTGATATTTGTTTAAAGATTTTGATTTATACAATAAATCACCAAATATTCTTTATGTGAATAAATTCTAACTATTGAATTGCAAATCTGTCTCCAAATTTGCAGATGTGGGCAAATAATCGGTTTAGTTTTTACTTGTAGCAAGAAAAAAAAAAATCGTTGACAACATTTTTTGTCTTCATTCTTCGTGAAACATATTATTAAACCTAGGTTCCTTCAATTATTTCAAAATCCAATCTCGTAAACTTTTTTAAGCACACTCACATACGTGTTTTTTCATGAACAATGTAGCCAAATTTAGGTAAGTTTCAACGACTGATAGCTTGAATATAAAGATAAGATTTGTACCTCCCCTCACGCATTCACGATGTCCTCAATCAGAACCGATTCCCTCACGCATGACTTCATGAAAAAATTTAGTTTTTGGAATTATTAAGATGTTTATCAACGGCGGACAGCGCACACGCCGCCAAAAACAACATGCATACCCATTGCCCGAAAAAAAAACTAAATTTGAACTTGTAGGTCTGTAAATAGAACCATTTCAAAATTGAAAATTGACAATTACTCCACTCAAGCACAACCGGAAAATCCTCTCACGGTGTTTATTGCAGAACCAAATGTTCTGCGTGTGTAGATTACCAGCCGTGAATTGTTACATCTGATATTGATTTATTACCATAACATTGTCACTTTGTTTGTCGACTTTTCTGTTTGTTTCTTCTTACCACGTCTACTAAAATTACTCGTTGATTTACAATTTAATACTGGAACCTTATATAATACTATGAAAGAATCTGAGCTATATGTTATATTTGTTTCCACAAGTTAAAACAAGTGAATGTCGTAAAAAATATGTCTTATGCTGTCATTATCCCAGTTTAACCATGTGTTCGTCTGTACGTACCATTTTAGGTTTGAGTTTTTGGTTAAAGCAATTTTCCATTAAAAAAAAGCTGTAATCTTATCAGCTTGCATCTTCCTCTAGGTATGTTCATTAAGATTTGAACTTTTTAATGATCTGCTATATGTATAATCACACTTCTATGTCAGTGAACCCTGTAAACAGTAATTATAATAATAATTCTTGATGTTGATTCCTTATTGTTAACATTTGTTTATTGGACGATTATGTTAGCACAATAGGATCCAAAAGGAAACTTGTGAAAATGTATAAAATATGAACAAGGTAACAACACCAAAAGTTACAACAAAACACAAGGACAAAACAAAAGGGACTCGCTTTTAGTACTTAAACCACCATGGTCCTCTTGATTTTTCTAGTCGGATACGACAAGATTGACATCTAAAGTTTTACCTTAAAATTCCCTTCGGCTTGTACTCCTCATTTGGTTTTCATATAAACCAAAATTTCTCAAGCTCTTAAACATTTTTTTTTGTCTGTAGGGTACAATTTACAAATACTTCATTGAACTTTAATGATTCATCTTGTCAATAAATAGAGGTCACAAAATACACTGTATTTTTGTTGAGCCTGCGACTTTTGTCGCTGAAAGCTAGACATAGGGATAGTGATCCGGCTGCAGCAGTGCCGTTAGCTTACTTTTTAAAAGCTTTATATTTTAGAAGGTGGAAGACCTGGATGCTTCATACTTTGTATATAGATGCCTCATGTTACGAAGTTTTTGTCAGTCACATGTCCAATGTCCTTGTCCTCATTTTCATGGTTCAGTGACTACTTGAAAAAAAAGTTAAGATTTTTTGTAATGTAAAATTCTCTCTTATTACTATATTTGGTATGTGCGTACCTTGCAAGGTCTTCTTGTCCGTCAGACAGTTTTCACTTGACCTTGACCTCATTTCATGGATCAGTGAACAAGGTTTAGTTTTGGTGGTCAAGTCCATATCTCAGATACTAGAAGCAATAGGTCTAGTATATTTGGTGTATGGAAGGACTGTAAGGTGTACGTGTCCAACTGGCAGGTGTCATCTGACCTTGACCTCATTTTCATGGTTCTGTGGTTATAGTTAAGTTTTTGTGTTTTGGTCACCACGTGACAATTTGTATCGGAGATGCCGTCAAAATGACGATAAGTCGAGAAGTGATAGTGGGATTTTGACTTTGATTTTAATCACTTATCTAGAAGAATTGAACAATAATTTTAACAAATCTATGATTATTTATATCAAATAAACATAATATAAAATTTTCATTTTTTTGCGAAGTTTCCCTTTAAACTGTATGCAATAGGTTTTCTATATTTGGTGTATGGAATGATTGTAAGGTGTACATGTCTAGCTCGCAGGTGTCATCTGACCTTGACCTTGGTCTCATTTTCATGGTTCTGTGGTCCAAGTTAAGTTTTTGAGTTTTGTCTACTTAAGCAATAAATCAATTGTTTTTGGTGTATGGAAATATTTTATGATCTATATGTCAGTTGCTCAGGTTTTATTTGACCTTTACCTCATTTTCACGTTTTTTTGTGTTTTTGTGTTTTGGTCTGTTTTTCTTAAACTATAATCAATAGGTCAACTATATTTGTTGTATGGAAGAATTGTTAGCTGTACATGTCTGCATGGTTCATCTGACATTGACCTCATTTTCATGGTTCATTGGTCAATTTTTAGTTTTCTTGGTTAATGTTAAGTTTATGTGACAATTGTAATAAAGCTTCATATATAGGACTATCAACATAATATCAATGATTAGTAAAGAAGGAAAGACATTTCAGCGTGTGCACTCTTGTATAAGCTAGTATGTAAAATCAGGTTGTTTGTTTCTTCATTGAACTGTTTAGCATATCATTTTAGGGGATTTTTATTATAACAATAGCTTATATAGGTCAAGGTTTTGTTCATTATTGAAGACCGTACAGCAAATTGTTGTTGCTAATGTTTGTGTCATTTTAATCATTGTATAAAGGTTTTCTCATTAGGCAATCAAACCATATCTTCCTTTTATATAGAGAAAAAATTGTTTTAACATGGTTATTCGAAACTTGGAACAAAGGTGCATTATCAATAAGGATTGCCTTCCATAACGCTGATTGTATACATGTTTTCGATGATATGACTTCTGATCAGTTGACAAGGACACAGATAATTTTAAAAGAGATGTCAGATCTCAAGGTCAAACGCCAACCACCAAGGTTGCAGGGTCAGAAGAATCCTAATCCAGAAATCCTGGGCTTAAAAACAAGAATTCCTGAGGTCCCGAATTTAAAGAAATCTAAATCCTGACATCCCGAAAGGAGCAATCCCAAAAATCCTGATTAAGTCTGACATTTTATTACATTTTATGCAATCCAAGGGCAAAAATTGGGCTCTATAAATCACACCTCTACCGTAATAACCTTGTTTACTTTTGACACATTGTGACTATAATGCAATGGCACTCATACCACATCTGCTTATTTCTATAAATAAACTAAGAGAATTATGTCAACTCACATCAATCTCACAGGAAATGGGATATAAGATATAACAATACAATTCTTAAAAAAATATAATAATTTATTGCCTTTTGTACAAAAATAAAGTATAAATATAAACATCACAGTTTTTTTTTCAAGTAATAATTGATTAAAACATAATACAGCAGCAAAAAATCAACCTTTTTATCCTCCAACATACATGTAGGAGATCTTCTTTTCACAAAAGACGATTTGAGGCTCTCATGGTTTTTTTTCTCTCAACATTTTATTAGTATTTTTAAACCATTTATACTTTACTTATTTTTATAATTGTCATCAAATAATTTAATATTGGATGTAACATGTCTTATGATTGGCTAAAATTTTTGGTCAATCAGCACATAGAAAAAAATTGTCACATGACTGTGACATAACAGTCATCAATGGGTTTATTCTTCATGATTTACTCCTTTAAATGCAATTCAGATTTATCTGTCTTTTCAAAATAACACTAAAAATGTAGTGCACACTTTTAAATAACCTGCTACACAGTTTATTTAGTGTGTATCACATTGTTGGTGTAATGTTTTCATGGACATAAAAATATTAGTCATTCCTGGAATGAGTTAATGGTATTATAAATGAATTACTGTGGATATATATAGATTCTACCACTGTATCGAGTGTAATACAATATTTATCCACTCAAGACAGTTAAATTTTCAAATTTAAAACGCGAGGCTTGTCCGAGTGTTTTAAATATTTAAAATTTAACTGTTGAGAGTGGATGAATATCGTATTACACGAGATTTGGTGGTGGATTTGTTTCTCTAATGATTTTCTAACATTATGCAGGCAAACTTATTCCTTCTTTTCGAATGATCTGCAAAAGATGTGTTCTTTCTATGTGACGTCATCAGGCATGGTCGCCTTTTTTCATGCCGTCAGAATAGGGATTTAAGAGGAAAGCAGGAAAATTTGACGTCATAATCGGATTTTAACCAATGAAGTACTGAGATCAAACCAACCACATGTTGATAATTTTTTTTTATACAATGGGTGCAGAAAGGGATAAATTGACGAAGAATTAGAGAAATTTGTTTACATTGATACCAATTTTAGTTGATGGTGATAAAATGTTTGCATGGATTTGCAAAAGTCAACATAGAAATAAACAAAATACCTAAGAAATCAATGAATATTGGTATCTCATGAACAATAAATAAATGTATTCACAGTAACAATATTAAAGTAATGAAACAACATGTCAGATAGATACAGAACTCTACATGGTGCAAACATTTTATAACAAACATTTGGTTTTAAAATAAATCATCTACTACTTGTAATGATATAATGGCACAAAATTAGGTATCTTTATTTTCCTAAAAAATTCGAGAATTTACCTAATTGTTGGAAGACTGTTTTTCAGGGAAAGATTTTCAGTTATATGTCTTATGATAAAATATTGGGAGGATCTAAATTGTATCTAGTGTAGACTAAATTATATTCTAATATGACGTCCTTATTACGCTTTGTTAACAAAGCCGTCTTCTACTGAGCACAAAAAATATGTTTGACACATGCGCACTGACTTACTGTTTATATTAACGTTATTTCCATCGTTATCCTTTTAAATATTTACATTTAAGCAGCTAACATAAACTTTTATTATATATTTTTATCAAACAACATATATTTGCCCTGCTCGTAGTTTTTAAACTTATCAAATATGAAATGTAATGTACAGACTCCTCGGGGAGGACACGGGAACAGCCAAACATTCGGGTATTTTCGTATGCTTAGACCTATAAATATATTGTATTCAGTCAGTCTACCAATTGTTTAAATAAATAATTTGTCATGGACACCAGTAAAATAGGGTACTAGTCAGTTTCCCATTTTCTTATTAATAATAATTTATCACTGGAAATGACTAATAGTATTATGCCGATTTCTGAATTTTTTTGTCTGTCTGGCAATAACTGAAATAATGTCAAATGTAATATTTTCAGATTTTAGAAGAAAAAAAATAATTTGGTAAACAATATCCCTGATCTCTGATGCATAGCATTTAACAAAAAAGATCATTAACAATAAACATTTGACTGTGTTTACATATACAAAGAAGCAGATACTTTTCCACATAATGGGAAAGTTTTTTTTAATATTTTTTTAGAAATGAAGCAAAATATAGCATATCAGTATAATTATGGTACTACAAAGTTTTTTGTACCTTAAAAAGACTTTTTATTGTATTTTTTTTTTCATTTTTCATTTTTTTTGCTTTTTATTGTAAGATTGCTGTTTTACGGACATTAATAAAATTGAGAATGGAAATGGGGAATGTGTCAAAGAGACAACAACCCGACCAAATAAAAAACAACAGCAGAGGGTCACCAACAGGTCTTCAATGTAGCGAGAAATTCCCGCACCCGGAGGCGTCCTTCAGCTGGCCCCTAAACAAATATATACTAGTCCAGTGATAATGAACGCCAAACTAATTTCCAAATTGTACACAAGAAACTAAAATTAAAATAATACAAGACTAACAAAGGCCAGAGGCTCCTGACTTGGGACAGGCGCAAAAATGCGGCGGGGTTAAACATGTTTGTGAGATCTCAACCCTCCCCCTATACCTCTAACCAATGTAGTAAAGTAAACGCATAACAATACGCACATTAAAATTCAGTTCAAGAGAAATCCGAGTCTGATGTCAGAAGATGTAACCAAAGAAAATAAACAAAATGAACCAATAATTGTTTCTATTGATGTAATTATCATAAAATGAAGAAGTTTTAAAAATTCAAATATATTGGTCCCTTTGGTTCTATATTATATGGTACAAAAACAGTAATGGCCATAACAAATGCCATTATAAAAAGACAAATGTATTTAATAAAACAAATAATATTCTAATTTTAAAGTTAAGAATATTTATAAAAAAAAAAAAAAAAAAAAAAATTAGCAACATTTTCTCAACTTCTCAAAACAGCATTCATGCATTCACCTATGTAACATTAAACTTCAACTAAATACTTTTAAACAGGAATGTTTTTATTTATGTGATCTGGTGTTTCCAGCAATGTTGTTATAGTGGGTCTCATTGGGGCCTAAGCGCAACGCGGGATTGCTGATTTTTTGTAAGCGCGACACGTGAAAGTCAAATTATTGTGTCTTGAAAACAGGGAAATGAGGTCTAGCGGGACCTGGGAAATGACAAAAAGATGAGAATTGCTTACGTACATAGTGTAAGCGGGATACAGGAATCTGACAAAACAGTAAGTGGGATCTGGGATAGGATTTTCCCCCCAATGAGACCCCCTTTATATGTTAAGCTGTAGTTTGAGTGACATATGAGGACATAGAAGGGGTTCTTCATTTCTGTATTCTTTGAATTTTCAGACCATTTTTCTCTATTCTTTATATTATGCCAACATTATTCTCCATTTTTTTACCCATTTTTTCTTTATTCTTTTTTTGTCTGTAGTATAATGAATTATGTTCTATATTTGATTGTTGTTTATCAAATCATGCTTTTGTGATTAACAATTGAAAAATATATTAATAATTTGTTTGGCTTTGTAGCTTGAAGAAAGTAATTAATGTTTATCTAGCATGTCTAATCTCTTCCTTACAATATGAAAAAGAATAGAAAAATGCAAAACAAAAAAACCTTTTTTTATGGTGGTTATGACATGTATGTCAGTTTGCAAAACCAAAACAATTTTTATATACATATATATTATTTCACATTTGGCATTCCTCATTGTACACCATTCCTTAAATACTGTTGATTCATTTTTTTTTTAAATCTAAAATATATATGGATTGAGGAAAACTTTTAATTTCGTGGATAATTGATTTCATTCTTTTACTAATTTTTTAAGACAAATATAAAGAAAGTTTGTACTTCATTGAATACTTTACTTTGTGGTTATTAATTACAATCTAATACACAAAAAAAATAGTACCTTGTGAGTTATAAGGAATCCAAAATAATTAATTACCTTTCACACTGCATTTTTGAGCCTTCTCATGGAGTTGATTTAATTACCAGACTGAATATTTCATGATTATTGGATTATTTGAATGTCTAGAACTGTCATTTTGATTATTTGATTATCTTGTTTAGAAAAATAATAATTAATTGTGTGATTATATTGACAAACAATTTGTGATTAAGTAAAATTGAGAATGGAAATGGGGAATGTGTCAAAGCGACAACAATCTGACCATAGAGCAGACAACAGCCGAAGGCTACTAATGGGTCTTCAATGTAGCGAGAAGTGATTACTTGGACCTCATTCTTTTTTCTAGACATTTTGCTATAAACAGTGATTTAAAAGATATCAGATTTCTACTGGAATTTTGGCCCCATAAGAAACCAATAGAACTCTATTGCACTTTTGGTCTGGTATTAAAGCATGTTAAGAAACTTTTCAGATTTCGACTGCAATTTTGGCCGGGTATGAAACCCACACATTTCTACACCATGTCTGGTCAGGAAAACTTGCTTTGGAATTATGTATATATTCAAATACATAAAGCCTACAAACACTTCCTATGTTCTTCATTTGGACTGGACCAGCCATATTCTAGACAGACAATATAAAATATTTTCAAACATGTCTTGAACTTAATTTAGATATGTCTGATCTAAAAACATTCCTTTGAATTATGTTTACAATTGTATGTCCAAATACATAAAGTGCTTGTTATGTTCTTCATTCAAAATGGATTAGGGAGCTACCATTTGATTTTTATGGGGGGCTAGGATGAAAAATTTTGTCCTGCATTTTTTTTTAGTTGCAATCTCTGTCCTGCCTTTTTATTTTTCACTTTATCCGGTCCTGCTTTTTTTTTAGTTTATCCTGACTTTTTTTACATAAATTTTTTTTGCAAGTGTCTCATCCTACCTTTTTTTTTTACTCAAAACTCCTGTCCTGCCTATTTTTTTCAAATTTCATCCTAGCCCCCCCATAAAAATCAAATGGTAGCTCCCTTAGTATTAGACAGACAATTTACAAAATATCAAACATGTCTTGAAGATAAATCAAATACGTCAGATCTTGAAACCTTGCTTTGGAATAACTTTGATATCCAAATACATGGACTTTTGTTATCCAAATACCAGTAAGTAGACTATACCACAGTGCTGGCTTCTTTCTTTTGATATCTTCACACATTCATACTTTGTGCATCCACTCTTTTGGTATGGTAATATGTTCACTATGAAGATAATACACACACCAGAAGAAGGTTCCGATAAAGTTATATTTGGCCCTGTAAATATAAATAGATATATATAAGAAATCAAAAACAACAATATTAAATTCTGAAATTTGAAATTTGCTTTTTGTTCTGACACTTAAATAAAGGTTTTGGCAAATCGCAAGACATTTTTTTTTGTTGGCGTCATATATTCTCTTTATTTACTGCAAACATTGAGAGAATACAAAACTGTCTACTGTAAAGGAGTAGGTCCAGTAAGACCTCTTTTTGGTCGCAAAATATAGCAGTTTTACAAAATTGTTAAAATGTAAACCGTTAGTTATGAAAGTATAATGGTTCTGCTACATAAACATGTGCTGTTTTGGGCAATACAGTGCACATGTATCAGGTATTAGCATTATTAAGTCATGCTAAATTACTGAATCTTAGCAATTTTAGCATTTTAGTTAGATTTTATACGGTTTCTGCCTTAAATGAAAGTGGCCGCATTTGTGTTCATTCTTAATATTGAAATGTAAGTTGTATTTGATGATAATACATAAGATATATAAAGCTTGAGGATGAACACGGATGCGGCCACTTTCAATTTTGATAAAAACCATCTGAAAAGTGACATTTTTTGGCAGATTTGATAGATTTTTCCTATTTAAGCTTGAATTGGAGCGTTTTTAATGACTAAATCAGTTAAAATCTTTCACTTCAACTAATTGAATCAACTGAAATAGATACTTAAGTGTTTAAAAGTGTTCAAAATCTTTCGTCAGATGAACCTGAAATTTGACCAAAATCAGCCCTTACCAAACCTACTCCTTTATCTTAATGCATTCATCTATTCTAGTGAATCCCTGAATACTTGCAAAAAAGTGAGATCTTATTCATGTGTTTGCAAAAATTTGTCAAGCAAAATCACAACTAAAATAATGAATGAAAGATTTTATTTATTGGGAACCTGTTACTGTCACATTTTTTGCCATTTCTTGGGAATTAATGCATGAGCACTATGCCATTTCTCTAAAAATTCAAAACAACATTTATTAGCTTTTTGCTGAATTTTACATTAAATTTTGATAAAATAAAAAAAAATCTTTTTTCAATTTTTAGAAAGTCAAAACTATGATAAAGTAAAAATGTGTCTGGTCAGTGTATCAGTACTTGTATATGAAAATGATGAATAACATTTGAACTGAAAATTAAGACATTGTAGAATACTAGATGCCCTTAGGATAAATTGTATTATTATGCAGGATTTGGGAAATAAAAAATGTAAGTGTAAAAGTCAAATATTTTGCTTAAAATCAGGAAGAAAGTCAGGCGGGACACAAAAATTACAAGCACTTTTATAACAAGAATATATGATTCTTACAAAACAATAATGGGGATTCAGAATTGACCCCCCCCCCCCCTTTTTAACAATTGAGAACCCCTGTAGTGTTTTCACAGTATCTAATGATTACCTAATATCCCTCCAAATCTCCTTTTAGTCATGTTAAGTTGTAAGCTATTATAAATTTTAATGCTTTACCTCAAAATATACCTTTTCTCCTTTATCAACTAAAATAAAGTTCTCCTGTTTTATTTAAGTGTTTTCTACAGACTGGACATTTTCTGTTGCGAGACATTACTTCTGTGGCACACACCATACACAGAGTGTGACCACATGGGTCTAAATATGTATTTCGTTCTCGTTCCATACATATACTGCACTGTGGAACCTCGGACTCCTAAAATGTAAATTTGTTCTATATCAAATGAAGTGAATCTTTTCAGCAAAGTTGATCTTGGAAATTTTTTTCTACCATGGATCTATAACTTATCATTGATATTATTATTCTTGTATTTTGTGGGGCACAAATTCACATGCCCAAAATTTTTAAATTTTTTCACGCTTTTATGTAAATTTTGGCAAAAACACAAAATTAAATATCCACAAAATAATAATTTTTCCTCAATCCTTGAAAATTGGTATCCAAGAAAATAATTAAATCAATCATATTCTGTTACTTTTATTCATAACTATGTTAGGAGGGGACAATTTGGGGCTTGGTATACTGTATTGATACTGGTCATTATTGACCCCCTTTTTTTGTGTTGCTGTCTCTTCAATGACGGTGGTGGGGTTATTTTGGTGCAACATGTTTTGCCATTTTTATTTTACATGTAGCCGTGAAAAAGGTTTGTTATTCACCATGTTACGTGAAATCGGTAAAAAGATAAACATGCAAGACTTTTTTAATTGTTTGTTCATCATGAAACGGCAATTTTATTTCCCATTCTTCCGTGCAGGTATTACCAATGTTATTTTAACTGATCGGGCGGAGCTTACCTTTTAATTTGCATAAGGACAGTCTATTTGAAGATGTGTGTGATAAGGATGATTGCTGTTATAACATAGTTCCTGTTTAGGGTTCATTATCATATCACATTTACATGTTCACATCCTGAATTTGAAGTTAATTTGCCACTTGGCATAAAACAGTCTTCCTTCATGATAATCATCTATAAGTTAGTTTTGCCATTTAGCTGACAAATTAACTAGAAATGGATAATTTCAGACATAATATGAATAATGTGCAAATATTAATTCATCGTTCTACCTCTGAAGAAGGTCCATGAAAAACTGAATCATCACCAGGGGATTTTAATAATGTGTTTGGTATTACCTACTTTTTATTGACCATCTTACTAGTACTTATACCAACCTTGCCTAAATCTATGACTCGCTGGTTAAGATTTCTGTTCTCTACCTTCAATGAGTTATTCTCATTCTTAACTTTTTCTAATTCTGCAAAGGAGTCTTTATGTCTGCAAATACAAAAAAAAACATCATTTTATCTTCAACATCACATTTGAAACGACTTAGCTTGAACTATCACAAAAATAAGTGGTGATGCATGTACATGGAAAAGCTGTAAAATCCATGTCAGATTTGAACCTTTTTTTCTAGATCTGAATCAATTCCTGATTTTAATCCTTTTTTTTATGTCTAAATCCATGCCTGATTTTAACATTTTTTTTTAGATCTGAATCCATGCCCGATTTGAACCTTGAACTAGGAATCTAAACGTTAAATATAGTACTTTTTTCTATACGCTTGTTATGTATGTTCACATTAACAAAACCACTAAAACAATCATCCTTGAAATTTGCCGCTCATAGATACCAGGATTAAATTTGTTTTTACGCCAGACAAAATCTCATGTGTAAAAGACTCAATCCATTAAAAAGGTACCCACTAAAATAAACAAATCCACACTATTTTTGTTATATTCACATACCTATTTTCCAACTTGTTTATTTCTGTTTTCATCGAGTCAAATGTTTTCTTTGCAGACTTTTTATATTCTTCACATGCTCTATGTTCTTTTTGAAAATCTATCCTAGCTGCTTGCAATTGAGATTCTATTGACTGTCCTTCCGCCATAGCTGTCCTTAACCTTTCTGCCAGACTTGTACTTTGATCTCTATACATTTGACTTTCTAGTTCTTGTTGAAATAGAGCGGTTTTGATGTTTTCAGTATCTTTATTATTCCTAAAAAACATATATTGTATTTGATGTTAAGTTTTCTTTGACCATATACATGGCAGGGGCGGATCCAGGTAATTTTAAAAGGGGGTTCCTAGCTCAGGACAAAGGGGGGTCCAACTACATGTCCCCATTCAAATGCATTGATTGTCCAAAAAAAAAGGGGGGTTCCAACCCCATGAACACCCCCTTGGATCTGCCACTGCATGGCATTTTTCCTGTAAGAATAGCATTGATTCTAGCGGAAAATTAGTTATTACAATTAGTGCAATTAAATTTTCATCGATTTTGTGGTAAGGTAAAAATTTAAATAATCAATAAAGTACAAATTTTCTAAAGGTTTGTAACTTTACTTACGAAAAACCATGATATCATGGATACCAATTATCCAGAAAAATACAAATTTTCCTCAATCCAAAAAAATTGGTATTCACGAAAATAAATGAATCCACAGTAATTTATCCAAAAACTTGTGACATAACAACACTGATAATAACCTCATGTGATATTCACATTTGTGAATCAATGTGTTGCTAGGTCACTCTTTGAGTATGTTTCATCTTTGGAACCCAAGATTATTTAAAGGTTAATATTGAGTAATTAATGCTGCCTTTTTAGATACAGAAAGTTTTTTCTCTACTGTTTTGTTATTTTGCAAATTATTCTCTAATCTTAATATTTCAACACATCTAAGAATCCATTATTCTTTTTTTTTTTTCCTCTTTTTCTGTTCACTTTATTTTTTCAAGCTCTTTAATCTGTATTTTTGCCCCTTATTCTCTATTCTGTAAACCCCATGCAGACCCTCAAGTTAAAACTGTTATTAAATAATCATGTAAATAATCATGTCATTACCTGTCCAAAGTCTCCTGACATTTTCTCTCAATCTCCATACATTTCCTTCTGCTGGTGTCTTTTTCTGCATACAGTTCTTCTGCATACTGTAGTTTTTCTCGCTGATGAATTTTTTGTTCTATTTTTAGCTGTGCTATCTCATCTAATAAATTATCCGTTGTACGAGTTTGTCGTTCTATTTGTGATTGGAGGTTTTCCTTTTCATGTTTCAATGAAGTCATGGGAGATAATCGCTGCAGAGTGTTGTCCCTTTCCTGTCGATACATGTCATTTTCTTTCCTGAGACGTGTTATTACTTTTTCCAGTTCCCTGTCTGTTTCTCCTCTGAAATATAAAATGACTTAAAAATGATATCACAAATTCTAAAGCATTATATTCTAAGATTTTTAGTTGGATTTAAAAAAAAAAGTTTATGAATCACTATTACAATGGAAGGAACTTAGATTGATCTCAAAATTTTATGAATCACAGTTTGTTCATACATAACAAGGATTGTTTCTCAAACTACACCTCTTTTGGGGAGATCTTGAATATTCATAGAAATTAAATTTTGTTTACATACTGGTTCCCAGTTATGCTCTCGGTGTTCCATCTCACAGAGAGATCACTTGGGAATGTTATCAGTAAATATACATGTGCATATTGTTTATATTGAAATCTGTGGTAACCCTTCATTCGAGGTAGGGGTAGTTAAGAAAATTAGTGTTAGTTTAAACCCTAAAAAGTTCAGGGCATATTAACATTGAAAATACGCCACACAGCCCTATATTTTGACCTTTTAAAAAAAATTGTAGAGCATATAAACTTTCAATTCTAGGAAAAGATTTTTTTCAAAACTTCATAGTAAAAGTGGTACAGTTTTAGTCGTAAAAGGAATTCCTATAGGAAATTGCATTGTCAATATTTACAGAAATGCAACCTGTACAAGTCCTTGTAATACTGATAAGCTTTGAGACATTAACTATTCTATTAAAATCTATTATTAAAATAAAATCTAAATGCAACTGCTATACTTCAATGGCCATACAACTCAGGAATTTGTCTCTATTCATATTTCGGTGAATTTTTCTTGACTTATACAAATTTGAAGTTGATAGCAGGTATCAAATAATATTTTTTTATCATGTACATTTTTATGGAAACCTCCCCCCTCCCCCCTAAACACTTGTAGAAAAAATTCTAATTGTGTTTAAGTTAAACAAAACAATAAATGCAGATCCTTCTACTCCTTACCTTGAACTGCCAGATTGTCCCGTTATTTTTGGCAAACATGATACCACAATACCTAACAGTAAAGTGCATACTATAAACAGGGCTCCAGAAAACTGAGATAATATGTAAAAGACAATCAACCCAATCTGAAAAAAATAATAATATATAAATATTTGAAATTGTATATATATATATATGTGGAATAGTCGTCCATAACATAAATAACAAAATGACATAAGCATCTTAAGAGCAAATATTTTAGCATGCATTTTGTTGAACAAAGCAATTTTGGTTGCTTTGGTCAAAATTCCTTAAATGCAGAATTCGAGGACTGAAGATTTGCCTTAAATGTAAAAATATTTACTGCAGTTTCACAGAGATGCAAACAGTTTTTTTTTCCTGTCAGACATTGGGGCCTTCAGGGTACCAAGTTTTGCCAGACCCATCACATTTCTGCCAGACCTATATTTTCACTCAAAATTATCTATTTTTGTAATATTATGAAAAAAAACCCAGCCCCCCCCCCCCCCCCCCCCTTTTTCCGTTTTACCATCCCTTTAGTAGATGTAGAGTATAAAAAGTATTATCAGTTTCACCTCAAGAATTTTTTTATTTTTCATGAATAAATGTTAGCAGTTAATAAAAATGAAATTCTTACTGTTTATAAATAACAATGAAATGTAACTGTTTTCTGTTAAGGGGTTTCCCGAATTTTCCCGCCAAAAAGCACATGTCTTTCAACAATTGTAAACAAAGCATTCAATTTGTGATCATGGATTACAGCTTTGATTAATTGAATTTGGATATAGATATTCAACTTAAGGTACAGTCAGGCAATGTTTTTAATTTTTTTATGGATTAAAACTAATTTGAAAGAAAAGTTTAAAAAATAAAACAATTTTTGACATCAAAACAACAGACGATCTGAAATATATTATGAATATTCAGTGACCTATATATTTTTGGAACTCTGCTAGGGGTCAAAGTTACATCATTTTTCAAGCCAATGGTGTGTATTCTCTGTTACAACTAATCAACTGCGTTTGATATAAATATTTCAATAAATTGAGATGTCAAAACTTACCATTTCAAAACAGAAATTTATACTGCAAAAGGTTTATTTTTTTATTTTTTAAGGAGGGATATTTGGAAGTTGTGTCAGGCTATAATATTTATCATTAAAACAGTTTGAACTCCCGATTTCTATTATGTAATCGAAGCCTTGCATGTTGTTCTATCTAATCATGCAACGTGGTTGTAAAATCACAATTTTATAAACAAAATACTCTGCTGGGACCGACAGGGAAATCAGTTTTGGCTGACCCAAGCAGACTAAAATATTGCCGGCCATCAGGTCCTGCAGACCAACTAGTTTTGCCGGACCTGCATAAATTCTGCCCCTTAGGTCCGACAGGTCCGACGATTAGTTGCATCTCTGGTTTCAAGAAATGTTCCTTACAATAATGCCATCATAATTTTGGCAATAATAAAATCCTCACAAAATTTTCTGAATATACAATATTCATAAGTTAAAACTGAGTAGTAACTTTTTACAAATATTACAGACCTGTATCAAAATTGTCATAATTAGAAATTTGTTACTTAATTCTGGATTAGGAATAATGCATACTTCGGAAATTCCTTAAAATATTGAATATATGTTGAAGGCTGTTTGATTTATAACTGTCTTAAATCAAGGATCTAGCACTTGATAGCTGATAAGGCATATCCTGTTTCGTGTAAATTATAGCTAAACGTTTTTCTTTTCTTACACATGTTACATAATGTATTCTTTACTGTGACAGTGATATTAATAAAAGTATGAACAATTTGAACTTAAAATTTTTAATCTAATGGAAAAAAATCAATGATAAAGATGCTGGCCTTCACTCTCAAGCCACCATGCACTCTTTTCCTTCTCAGATTGAAAAAAGAAAGGTTGTTTTTCGAAGATCCTAATTCAGTAGTAGTTTCAAGTCCTGAGCAATGAACAAAATATTAATATGCACTGTAGCTATGTAGGATGTCTCTAAGAGGGGTTATTTCCAGTCTGCACGGTTAGCCACTAGTCCGATGCCCCAGACTAGTAAAATTTCATCATGTTCATTCGGACTAGTAAGTTTTTTTCTAAACTTTGTTTGGACAAAGACGAAAAATGTCAGAATATTGATCTTCGGACTAGTAGTTGAAAAAGTTTTTGGTGCAGACTGTATTTCTGGTCATGACTTTCTGGGTCCAATGTCATGAATTTCAAAATTTAATCTGAATCTCTTTTTTAAGTCTTTTATTGTAAATTTTGGTTTGGAAAGGGGGGTGTCATCTGAACCCTCTGATAAAGAGTGTGGCAAATCATCTTTAAGACCAAATAAAAGTTAATGTGTGGCTCCATTTCCATTTCCAGAAATGAAGCAAAATATTAAACCATGAAGCAGTTGCTTACCACCATACATCCTCCTTTTAACTTGGGTGATGACAATAAACCAATCATGCTTTTACTTTCACTTGTACCAGTAGTCTGATAAATTCCATCACCACTCATCTCATCAGTGGCCTTAAACTTCATTTACTTGTTCAGGATACACTCAGATCTGAAACAAAACCAAGTTATACATGTAGTATATAATGTTGAGATAAAAACCATCATCTGGCAAATCTTCAATACTCAAAGATTATGGATGATTTTTCAGTCAAAAGGTGCCAAGCAGACACTCAACATAGTTTCTCAGCTACAATCTCAATGAAGATTGACAGCCCTGAGACCAGTGTGGCTGAGAAACTTCCTCAAGTTTCAAAAACCATTGATAATCACTTAATTGTCTATGACATAGTTAATATAATATTGACAAAGACACAAGTATCCTTAGTTTCTAGTGATAATTTTCAATCTCAAGCAGTAGTGAGAAGCATGACATGAGAAACTATTGCAAAGAAAAAATCATAGAAAAGCCGCACTAAATAATTTGCAATGAACTTTTTCACTTCTTACAGTGAGTCCCCAAAAAGGGGGGAGGGGGGTCCATGCCCCAAATACATATGAACATATATGTATAGAACTGTTCGCTTTCATGACGTTTGTCATCTTCGCTAGCCAAGGGTTACGATTCATTCCCCTAGCGAAGATTGATGTTTGTATACTATTTGCCTGGGTATTTATTTATAACTGTTGCACAACATTTTGTTACCGGTAAAAAGTGTTCTTCAAAATTACATGACTACCTATAAAGTCTTTTTACCTATTCTGTTTTCACCAAATATTGTACTACAAGAAACCATTTTTGTCTTGACAGCAAACAGTGCAAGTTGGAAAACCTGCTGCTGAACTGAAAGTTGAAATCGTTTTCAGAAAATGAAAACGGAAGTATTCATTCGTGTTGAATTTACTAAACCGATTCCGTGCAGATCTAACATTCCGTAATTCGATCCATCGGTGAAATATTGACTTTGAAATAGAGTAAATGTCTTTTATATATCATTTTTAGCATATTGAGACATCAAGACAGACTTACGTAAGTACATATAGAAGAAGAAGATGTGTTATTTCTATCAAATTGGCTCACAAGGAGCATAATATGGAATTTCGGATCCTCAATGCTCTTCAACTTTGTACTTGTTTAGCCGGCTTTATAAATATTTTGATATGAGCGTCACTGATGAGTCTTATGTAGACTGGCGTACTAAATTATAATTTTTTGATAGCTATATAATATAATTATAATATTATTTTTACAAATATAATAAACAATCGAGTAACCGGCAATACAGTATACCAAGGACGTATATTAGAAAAGAAAAGAAAAGACATAACTGTTACACTATGAAATTAGTCCGTTCGTTGGTGAGCAGAGGACTTAGACTTAATCTAACGGAAGGGGTACTAGTACTTGTAAATAGTTGAAAAAAATATAAATAAATAAGTATTTACCCGAGTTTACCTGGGTATACCTGTCAAATAAATGCGCGTAAACGTAACCAAAAGCTGCGCGCAAACGTATTGATCAGTTTTGTGCGCCAAAGAAATGGTAATGCGCGCAAACTTAATGCACCACAGACGGGCCAGAGAAGATATTAGAAGAATAGATTGGTCATTGCCACTAAGTTGTGGTTGCTCTTTTTCTGAGTTGTGTTTTTGCACCTTGGTCATCTGTGACAAAATTTCTCCAATAATGTCTTCTAAAATCAATTGTCAAAATATTGAAAGTACTTTTTGACATAAATCTTTAATCTCGTGAGGAGTAACAACAAATGGGTCATTTGCTATATTGCATAGTGATGTTGACAGTGCTGTATAAAAAGTTTTACTGAAAGATCATTGTCCCAAGATAAAAAATCTGACATGTTAATAGAGTTCAAATCAAATAGTCAATAGCATATTTTGCAATTCGTTCTTTTTATGACATATTCGTGTATATTTCCCAAGATTAATTTTCTCAAATCAGCTTTGGTCATTTTGAAAGTAGACAATGACTCTTTTAGTGTAGTTTGGGTCATAGCTTTTCTTAATTGAATAGTAGAAAGGAAACCACACAAGCTCATTAAATAAACAATTTACATCTGTAAAAATAGTAGAAAGGAAACAGCACAAGCTCATATTAAATGAATAACATACAATCAGGACTAATTATTTGTTTTCTTATAATTAATTATAAATCATCACAAGAATTAGGAATGCAAAATCTCAAACTAAATAAGGTTTTAATCAAATTAATCATTGTTTCTGGAAAACATTTACCTTAATAAAAATGTAAAAACTTTGTAATTTATACGATTTTAACGGCCATGTAAGACATATTTGATAGAAAATATTTTTTTTCATATTTGTTTCTTTGATTTTTGAACTTCGAAAACACTGATCTCAATCAAGGACGTATATTAGTTATACGTCCTTGTCTCAATACAATCATCTAAAATACGACAAGCTTTCTAGAAAAGCTATTACTTGTATACAAAACAAGTCTCACGATATGCGATATTTTAACGAGATACCGCGAGACACGAATCCTTGTTAGTTATACAAGAAATTCAAGATTAAAAAACATCAGCATCACAAGAGTTATTTGCATTTTTTTGAGTGTAAATTCACATTGCGATAAGACGTGTCACGGTACTTGTCTATCCCAAATTCATGTATTTGGTTTTGATGTTATATATACATGTTATATTTGTTATTCTCGTGGGATTTTGTCTATATGTGTTACATTTTAGTGTTATGTCGTTGTTCTCCTCTTATATTTAATGCGTTTCCCTCGGTTTTAGTTTGTTATCCCGATTTTTTTTTTTTTTTTTTTTTTTTTTTTTTTTTTTTTTTTTTTTTTTGTCCATGGATTTATGAGTTTTGAACAGCGGTATACTACTGTTGCCTTTATTTATACGTCCTTGTACTGAGAAACAAAAACCGTTTTCATATATTCGTATATATATACTTTAAAAAGACTACTATAACACACTATGTGTTATAGTAGTCTCAGATATATAGGAGTATACATAAAACCGTCGTCTCAGGCACATTTGCATTTAAAAAAAAAGAAACGTTTAAGACGTTACGCACGGTATTGGTACCACTCAGTGTTACACGACGTTCCTAATAAAACGACGATTTTGACGTTGTTCCACGGAAAGTTTCAAACGTTGACCTTATATTCTACTCATGTGAAAATGCCGCTTAAAGTAAAGAGATGTTAATTCGAAGTTGCTTCTTTATATGGTTTTATTTTTCAATCGAGTCAAGCCGGTGCAAATGCAAAATTCCATTGAATTAAAACAAAATTTTAGATACATGAACATTTCTTAATTTTTGCGAAGAATTGCCTGCAACAATAGCACAAAATGACAATTTGATGTCTTGTAAAATGATTTAAATATATAAAAAGAAGATGTGGTATGATTGCCAATGAGACAACTCTCCATAAGAGATCAAAATGACACAGAAATTAACAGCTATAGGTCACTGTACGGCCTTCAACAATCAGTTTCTTTTATTTCTTAAAATTAAGCAAATGAATGTTCTCTCTGCCAGAAGACGTCTCCTATCTTTGCTAGTGAAATTGTAAATATTTCGTTTCTTGTTTCTGTCTCTTTTCCCCAATTACATGTTTATTCTGTTTGTTGTAATTTGGTAATTTCGCTCCCTCAATTAACGTTAATATTCAAATGCTTCTTGATCTGTCTTTGATTATGTGAAAGATGTAGGTAATATATCTCAAGCTATTTTTCTTTTCATAATCTTATTGTATCAACACTTTAATCCTGGGCCTATTATACTAACGTTAATATAAAAGTCCCAAAATTTGGTTTTATTTAAAAAAAATTAAACAGTGACTTATAATTACATTTTAATTCATATTATTTATTTTAACGTATAAGTAAGTCCACAACCTTAACATCAATCCCGATTTTATGGAAAATGTTAAATATATCATTATTTCAAAAATCTCTAACAAAAAACTTTATAAAATGTGCATCATGTTTAAAAAGAAATACGTGCTGTATGGAAAACTCTTACACAGACCAATACCTACCTCACAGATTACCAGCAGGTCGAAATCCGATTTTGAATAATACATTTTTTTTTTACTAGATGTGATTTTTTAATTAACTGCTATATATGCATGTTTGCATAGATCAGTGTTTTCTCAAGCGAACAACTATGGACCAGGAATGCATTTCATGCATTTTTTATAATATACAATATTTTTGGTTCAGCACTTCCATTTTCAACATATAACTGAGTATCGGTTTATACTAAATCTTCTTTGACATTCATCTGATTATTTTTATGTTTTCGGTTTCAATCTTTTTGGTTTCGTTTTTACATTGTTTTAAAAGAATAATCAAAGTACTGAAGTACTAAACCTCGGATGACCACAAATTCTTGTGGATGGTCACAAGCACTTGTCCCAGAAAAAAATCACATTTCTATACCGGAAAACTGAGGTTTATGTACAGAGATATATTTTTTTCTGAGACAAGTTCGTGCGTGGATGATGAATAAATGACAAGAAATTCAACTTCACTGCTTTAATATATTATATATTATTATATCATTCTATTCTACGATTCTAATAAAAGTGCAGTACAAGTGCATGGTGTACACTCTTCTATAACAATTCGATTTTTCCAATAGATTGGATTTGAGTAGACATTCATATTTTCCCAAAAACCTTTCTTGTGATATTCTTCTGCATGCTTTACCACAACCTTTTTGTACGTGTGCATAGATTTTAATGCATATAAATATTTCTAACGACATGCTATTTTCGTATTATCAATTTCTGTTCTTATGAGTATTCATTGAAGAAGTGAATTTATAACAAGCGATAAGAAATGTTATTTTGCACTCGATGATATCCGCGTATTTATACGATCGGTTACCAGTCAAAAACGAAAGTCAAATCTCTATGGCAACAATACATCGGAATGCCCTCACGGTCATCGCGATACAAAAATTAATATTCAAGCTATGTTTTGTGGCGTTCTGCGAAGATAAAACAAAGATCTACTTTACACAGCAGATTGATTGGTTGATTTTTTTTTCTAGAATGAGTTGGGAGTGTCTGTAAGTTAATACCTTGGAGCTAGCTGCTACATGTTTGTGTGCCATCCATCATATATGTCGGACAACTACTCTCTCACTCTCTCTCTTTCGTTCTTTCTCAAATTATGGTAAAAGAAAAGTTTCAATTTCAATATACTAGTTTCATCACATGCCTATGTACCAGGCAATTCTGTTGGAGATTCAAGAAAAAAATATTCATTCTCCCACAATACTTCTAAATGTAATAACCTTATTTTTCATACACATATTGCTAGGTAGATGACTAGGAATATTTCTACTCACAGTAAATAAAAAAAAACGATCGTTAGATATACTGAAAAGTATTTCTCTGATTCGTAAACTTTTTGTTAAATGAGTCGATGCGACAAAATAAAAAAAAATGATTGCACGTTTTACTGAAATGTTCACGACTAAGGTGTACTTTTTCTCATAAATTTTTTGTGAGAATTTTCATTCATGTGTATAGCTTCGAATTCGAATCTTTTTTATTGCTAGCAATGCTAGGAATTACATATACTATCTGGCTTAGGAGGATAATTTTTTTTAATAAGATCTCAATTTTGATCGCATTTTCTTTTTCAATGTATCTTGCTTTTATAAATGGGGAGTGTGATCATTAGTAAGTTATCTCTTTGTTATAGGCCTTGTCTTTATGAAATATCCGAGTTAAATATTTTGACATCTTATATGCATGAATTAATGTAGATCTGTATTTTAATGCATATTATTAAACGAGAACTTTATTTTATATATTTATAGATCAGACCATTTCATGAAATTATGTTAATATGCCAAATATCCAAGAAAATTCGTATACAATTTAACGTTATTATATCGCGAACGTCAAATTACGGTTACGGGGACATTTCATTGGACATCTTAGATCGTTTCGGATTTTCTACATGCAACTCAAACAAAAATCCATATCATATCATTTTAGAGGAAACTAAATGTATTTTCCATTCATATCAGTTAACAGGTGTTAAAAATTTGAGATATAGTAGAATTTCGTTTGATAAAAAGCCTTTGAATTATTCTTTGTGATATTTTGTCCATCGGGACATTTTATTGGACTCGGGAAAAATGACGATGTTTTTAAAATAAGACTGCAGTTACATAATGATGACTTCAGATAGCTTCTTCGGGACATGTATATTTTTTCTGATATTATTAAAATCCATTTCGTCCGTTATATTTTATGAAAGTGAAGACCGAAAAAAATTTAACGGGTTGAGCAGCCATATTATGTTCCAACTATCTTCTTCACGTCGTTGGCTATTATACACCCTGAGTCCGATATAAGCCATATAAAAGATTAGAATACTGAGCTGCTTTGGAGCAACAACAGAACTTTGCTAACTAGAAACTCACAGACAAAGTTATTATCATCCAAATCGTATCAAGCAGTAGTATTGTACCATCGGGAATTGATAATCCTAGCGGCACAATAAGATGTTTGTGGCCCATCGACAAGTAGATATTATAGATGCCATATATTATATCCACAGTGTTAAAATTAACTGAAGCGAAATGATCAAAACTGCACGTTATGTCAAGGAAATGTATATCTAAATATACAATTCCTTGGTTATGTTAAGCATTTTTAAAGTTTGATTACATATCTAAACCAATTCCGGATTTCTTAACTAATGAATTTAAAAACACATTTTTGAACTTACCATTTTGATTATTTGCTGGGTCTATTAAACCAGTCCCAGTTATTTGGTCAAATTTTCAAATATTTTAAAACTTTGACCAAAAAAAAAAAATGTTTGAATTTTGAATCATTACGAACCCATCAACCATATTGTTACATTGACAACATAGACCGACTTGTGAAATATTTATTTTAAGTTTTTTTTCGATGAAATTAAAATAACTATTGGATGCATGCAATTTAAATCATTGTCCTACCTTAAAGCAACATATATAATCACACAATGTTTCTTTTTTGATAAAGTGGATACATGATTTTTGTGTTTTGATAAAATTTCGAAGTTACGTAAACAAAAGCAATCAATTAATTTTCAATCGTGAACGATGTTCAACACTAATTTTGCCCATGCAAAAACATCCATTTAATTTCACTGTTTATAATGCAATTAATTTAAAACTTCATTTTTACTTTAATAATACCCAAAGACAAAGCTATAGATTAAGGAGATATTAATAAAATATTGTCTATTGTCTATATGTCATTATATCAACGGGATCAAAGAAAACAAACATCGCGATGTAAGTTTTGGCAAGATCTATTTGGATTAGCGGTATACAAATAAATAATAATAATTTTATTTGCAAAATACACCCATATGGGTAAAGCAAACACAAATACAACATTTAAGACAGACAGTGAAGAATTACAAATATAAACATAAAACAAACATAGTTATAAATGGTAATTAATGTAACCTTTGATGGACATGGACCTCATTCTCGCAATTCTAAAGATTGCTTTATAAAGTCACCAATTTCTGTCAAAGGCTCAGATTTAGGATTTAAAAGTTGTTTTAGCTTTAAAAGTGGTTGATAATTTGTAAAATCAGGATTTATATTATTAATCTTTAAAAAAAAAAGCAATCTCTTAAAGTTGAGTTTAGTTTGCAATATAGAAAAAAATGGTATTCATCATCAATTTTATTACAAAGTTTACATAACCTTTGATCTCTGGGTACATTTTTATATCTTCCCATTTCAACCTCTAGGTTATGGTCACTAACCCTTAATTTAGAAATTAATTGTCTGGTTTTAATATTTGATTCTTTTAATAAATAATTTTCAATTTTTATCTCAGTTTTTATTTGACTATATAGAAATAATTTCGAACTGTCTGTTATAGAAGAAAGTTTATTCAAGACTTTTTTTGTATAAAATTCATGTGATATCTGTTTAAACTTCATCTTTAAGGAATATTTAATTTTATTGTATGGTTTATCATAAGTTTCAAAATCTTCAGCATTTAATCCGTTCGCTTTAAAAATATTTAGAGCAAATGTATACCAACTATGAAAACCATCATTATGCAGGGACTTATTTAATTCATAGGCTTCTTTTAACAGAGGATTAATATCATGGGTATGAAATCTACAGAAATATAGCATAACTTGTGGTTTAATAAATGAAGCCATAGAAAATCTGCCCAGTTCTGTTTTGGCTGAAATATTACATGCAGTTTTCCTAAGTCCTAGGACAGATTTACAATTTGTTCTTCTACATCCTGACGTAGATCATCATTTCTGAAAAAAACCCCAAAAAAATCCACTCTTTTAGTTAATAAACAAGTTATCAAATTTATCATTATGTTTTGCTGCTTCACTATACAATTTGATTATTTCGAAGGTCTGCATATAAAGGACATCAAGTAAACACATGTCTTTCATCTTCAGTTTCATTTTTACACATAGAACTGTCACGGAATAGAAGTTCCTTCATAATAAAAGTTCCAAAAGGAAAAAATATTCTGAAATATTATTTCCACAGGAATAAATATTACAGTATATGTTCCTAATGGAATAAATGGCATAGAATATTTTTTCCAAAAGGAATAGGTATTATAACATGGTTTATAACAAAGTTTCCAGTGGAACTTCTGTTTGGTGGAACAAATATACGTTGACAGAACAAGATCTTTCATTTATTGGTACACACAAGAAAATGATGACCTTTTTGTCCGTCAGAGAAGGGGCCATTACGTTTCTGCGGATTTGGGAGTTATTTTTGGGGAAGACGGCTTCAAGCCGTCAATCCCCAATGGGGTTGACCAGAGTGACATTCCCTCACATCATTCATTTTGTTTTTATAGTGTGGAAAACCCCCCAACAAATCTTACTAAGAATGATGAGATGGGGAGACACAAATGAATAAATTGACTTTAAACACTTTTTTACACATTTCCCTTCTGTTTCTCTCGAAATTATCGTATATCGAGCTCTCCTTTACACTATTTACGTTTCTTTTACAATCCGGAAAAATCAGTATGACGAGATATTCTAAATATATCCAACCTACATTATATTTTATAGTGACGTCATTGTTGGAATGCCACACTACGCATAAGCAGGGATATCCTTCACTGGTTATTTTATACCTTTCACATACAAATATTAAGACTATAACAAGATATTCAGAAAGATGTATACATCTTTAAAAGAACACACTATGCGGGATGGTCTGTAAACCAGGGGGAGGGGAAAGGGGGAAAAGGGGAGGGGTAATTATGATTTTAATTCAAAAACAAGTAACACAAGTAGTAAGAAATGCATTTTATTTATATACTATTTGGCCTCTGGAACCACAATATGCACGTTTTTACTGGTATGGGCAGAAATTCTAAGAAACATTTGCTGAAAATTACTGACATGTTGACAATGTTCACTGATTGTATTCGTTTTTCGTAGAAATTCATCAAAAAAAATAAAAAAATAAACCTTCATTTTATAAAGCTCAACACAAACCTGAAAGAAAAAGATCCATATAAACGGACCGATTTTTGCGGTTTATAGCAACCAAACACAATATTTTCATAATTCAAGATTAACACAATTCTAAAGTTTTTTCTATTAAATTTTAGCTGATTTTGTTTTTAAAACGATGATAGCTTAATTGCTTTAATCAACCACAAAGATCAACCCCAAAATACACAACTGCCATTTTAACGTGTAGCGGAAACTCACAGGTTTCATTTAAGCCCTTGGTGAAATCTGTTGATAGTCAAATGACAAAGAACTTAAGGTTTAAATGCAAATTTTACGCAAAAAAGTGCTTATGACCCGAATTCGGGTCATAGGAACGGTAAAGAGTTAAAGTGAGAGAATTAAAAAAATACGATTGAGAACGATGGTGCTTCTTAAAGTCAGCAATTCCTCCTCTTATGTTCGTCCATACACCAGAGAAGATATTAAATATGAAATCGCAATCCTGGAACCAGAGACATATAAAAAACATATATGTCTTAACAGGTGTCCTATAGCCATTCTTCCCCCATGCTAATTTTTCCGGGGGGAAAATCTGGATCGATCCAATTTTTCCCCAAGGAAAAATTGGCATGATCCAACTTTTCCCCCTCAGCGCTATAGGGGGAAAACGAGGATCAGGCCAATTTCCCCCCTTTTCCGACATAAGAAGCTAGTTTTTCCCCTTGTAATATAGTCTAACGTCGGCGACGTCAGTTAGAAATATTTATCCTAATAAAACAATATAAACTTTTTTTTATTAGTTTAGCGGTACCAAAGCTTTACGGAGTCGTGTTAGTATACATTTGAAATATATTTATATATACATGTACATACATTTTATATTTATACACACGAAGTACATGCTGATGTGATGCTCACATCCATTCTTTTTCGTGAACCATTGGTATCATTGACTAAATGAATACAATTACTTTTAAACACTTCCAGTCAATTAGTAGATTTTTCCGAGGACAGACTTCTATGATGTCTCCAAAGTAATATGGTGAAATGATTTCACATGATAAATCATGCTTAAGACCACGTTGTAAAAGAACCCATTAAAGGCACGGATAGAGAAAAATACTCGTCGCCCTTAAGCTTTTATTAAGGAGAAGAAGTCCGATACGGATGACACTTCATCAAACCTAAAGAAGATATGTAAACCCTCTCCAACAGGCATGGGAGAGGTGGAAGTACAGGAACTACCCCCATTAGTGTGAGCTGTATAAGATCTACAAAGTATCCCGTCTGCCCTAAATGTGCTAAGGGTTGACCACACAGGCACTTGTCTCAGAAATTTTTTCCTAAAGACCTTAATATAACACTTATATGTTATATTAAGGTATATATGGGATTTTTTTTTCTGAGACAAGTGCCTGTGGTTGACCACGATCCAGCACTAATGATACAAAAATCCATCTGTGTTACACTGACGTGGTAGTAAGTAATTAAAAGCCACCGTACGGCCTCCATCAATGAAAAAAAAAACATATAGTCCGCTATTAAATGCCCCGACAATAAAAATTGGAAAACAATTCAAACAAAACTAACAGCCTTATTGATAACAAAATAATTTACGAAAAAAAACCTTGACAGACATGAACCATGAACAACAACCACTGTACTGCATGTTCCTGGCTTTGGAATGGGCATTGGCACATAAACACTGATGTCATGAATGCGGTGGCCATAAACTCAACTCTCCCCAATGAACCCAACCTAGGACAGCACAACGAAAAAAATGTAAAATATCAGTTACAAATGGCTTCCCTAAAATGTTGGTACGGTGAACAATTATCACTTACATAAACAATAGACACAAATGACCGAAATAAAAGTACTTGCAATTACTGAAAGCTATTTCAAATGTAGTGAAAATGTAGACGGACTAGTGGACATAGAATGACTGATAAACATGTAAACAGACGGGTGAATATGTGGACAGACTTGCAAATTGCAGTTGAGAATTCAGAAAGACTAGAGGACACAAAGAAAGACAGATAAGTTGACACATAGACAGACTGATAAACCTGTAGACAGACTTGTGTTAATGTAAAAGAACTAAACATTTGTATATATAAACCTATGTCTAACACTGTTCGGTTTAATTTTCAGACGTGTATATTTATACATGTAGGGTAATCAATAATATAAGGGGAAAGATTGGCATGGGGGAAAAGTGACTATATGTATACGTATTGTCAAATTTCCACGGGGGAAGAATGACAAGGATCCAATATTTCCCCGGGGGAAAGACTGGCATGAGCCAATATTTCCCTCGGGGGAAAAACTGGCATGGGGGAAGAATGGCTATATAACACCGGAACCAAATGAAAACTAGACAAAGTGCATGTAGTAGGAGCTATGCGGAATAACTATATACCCATAACGGGACGGACAGACGAACGGACAGGGGTAAAACAATATACTCCCAACTTTCAGTTGCGGGGGCATAAAAAAACAATACTGCTAGCAACGTCAACCCAACCACATAGCATATGTACCTTTCCCTAGTCAGAAGCCTGTAATTGAGTGTTCGTCAGTTTTTTTGCGGTTTCTCATTATTGTTTTTCGTTTTTTGTTTTAAACTAGTTTAACCGGCCCGCCACGTTATGTATGTGTCTGTCCCAAGTCAGGAGCCTGTAATTGAGTGGTGGTCTTTTTTTGCTGTATATTGTATTTTTTTGTTCATTTTTTGTACTTTAATCGAGGTCGTTAGTTGTCTCGTTTTTCTAAATTGTTCAAATATCATTTCGGGGAAAACCATCATGGCAGTATGATAGCCAATTTTGTGGTTTGGGTTTTGTTCATTGAATGATAAACGCCGTACGATAACCTATAGTTTATAATTTCTGTGTCACTTGTGGAGAGTTTCTCCATTTTCAATCATACCACATCTTCTTATTTCTATAGTTTAAAGAACAGAAAGGTCAATTGTAGAACACTTTCTCAAAGCCGAAAGGAAACCCAAAATGAGTATCTCAATTTTCGTTGAAATATTCAGCAAAATTAAAATTCTTTCAACTTCTTCACAGTAAAGGTATTAAAAAGTTCAACAACTGTTTTTGTTTTCAGTATTGAAAATAGGGTGGGGATTCAAACGTGTATTTTATACAAATACTAGAACACACCCGTGATATCGCCGTGACTTAAAGTATATAACTATGCGCAAGCCTTATCTTAGTATTAGTACTGTCATCTGATAAAGTCATGCCGATTATAAGATACACAATTTTCTCTGCTTTCAAATCTTTCTGTTTGAACCCGTCGAACTGGAACTTATCAATTATTGGTAATACTAATTATTTGGAAAACAAAAGGTCCTGGAATGGAGTATTTTTTAATCAACAGCATTGTCCTATATTAGTTATAAATAAAGTTGAATTCTTTGATTCGCTGTTTTACGTCATGCCCGCTAACAAATTGAAACTTATTTTTAGTCCAGATTTTTAGTATTCGTATTGTTATCTTAGAAAGTCTTACGGATTAAAATACTACAATAGGTAACAATTTGACAATTTAGTAGTGTCAACCCTGTGATTATGACCCGTGTATATAGCATATTAATCCTGAATACACCGTCTGGTGTTGCGCCTGTCAGATGCGGAACGTACAGATAAGGTAATAGGTAACAGGTGATTATACTATTGGTATCGGTATCGGACTCGACCCGGAACTTCCTAATTATTGGCAATATTAATTACGTGGAAACAAAAGGGCCTGGAGTGGTGTAATTTTTAATCTACACCTTTGTACTATATTAGTTGTATATAAAGTTGAATTATTTGATTCGTCGTTTTTACGTGATGACGACTGACAAATTGGACCTCGTAATTTTAGTATTATAGATATCATCTATTTGACAAAAGACAGGAGTAATTTGATAAACAAGGCATCCACATACGAAAATTACAACAAAATTGAGACCCCTCATTGGGTTTCCAAGTAATCACATAATCAAAAATGTTTTGCCAATATAATCACATAATCCTTAACTTTTTTTAAACAAGATAGTCAAAAAATCAAAAATGCAGTCCTAGATTATCAAATATATAGAAATAAGCATGAAATATTTGGTATGGTAATTACATAATCACTATAAAATTCCCAATGTAATCACATAATCAAAAACCCCATGAGGAGGCTAACAATTGTCAGTGTCATGCAAGAAGGTATCAATTTATGAACATTACGTATACCCATGCCATACTGCACGGAATCTTTATTTTTTGCATATAAAAGCATTATAGATGGACATCATCCTCTTTCGACGATTCGGTTGGCAGGATACCAAGTTTGGCCAAAATCAGTCGTAATAGGTCATCAGTAGACATAGTGTTATTTCTTACGTGAGACTGTAATATGTCAACATCAGATCTGCTAAAATTTGGAATTTTTAGTGAATCGGATGTCAAATCTGTCAAAATACTTAGAAAATTTTCATCAACCTCTGCTGTTGCCAGCTTCCGAATTAGATGGGTTTTAAGGAATGGGCTTGCAATGTATTCATTTTTTGAGCACATATCTAGTATTTCAACAATATGTTTCAGGCAACCTGAAATTGTACTACATTCGCACGTTAAGGAGTGCTGAATGCATGCAATTTTCAAAACGTACGACGGATAAGGGTTATACAATACTGTCTCAAAATATTTGTTAAAAAACTTGAGAAAAATGTAAATATGTTTGTGATTTTTTGTCATATCCTGAACAATGTCGTTCTCTGTTTCCGTAAAGGTGATTTTGAATAGTCTATGTTGCGGATTAGGCATTCCACCTAAACGTTGATTAACGAACAATATCGTTCCCCTTTTTATGACACGCTCCGCTAAGTCAGGATAGTAAGAATCATCAATCGAGTACACCTCGTTTACATTGTTGTAGCGTATTGCTGGACAAATGTCCACTGTCAAGTGATGCCCGTTTACGACAAGCGAAAGAATGAAATTAGGACTTCGAACAGCAGCCTGGTGCAAAAACGTATCTTCAACTGACTTGAATGTTAGTCCTATTCTGTCCGTTTTTTCTTCTATTTCAACAGCTAATATGGTAGTGTTATCCATGGATAATTTAACATTTTGACATTTTGCAACCTCACTTATTGCTGATAACATTGTTGTGCAAAATGATTCGGGCACATCGGTAACATTTGGAAGATACTGAATTTGGTGCAATATTTTGTTTTCATCACACCACCAGTTATAAGCCACTGCTTCGTCTTGAACTTCCAAATACGTGTAACAAGGGAGCGCATCGTCTTTGACGATTGAAATGACACCTGACTTTGATAATTCGTCCATTACAACTAAAAAATCAAATTCGTCCGGTTCTAATATTTTTGTATTCTCTTTATAACTACCTACTGAAAGAATTTCGGATGATATAAAACGGGGGTCCTTCTCCGCTGTATATTCGAGAAGTTGCTGGACAACTGCTTTAACTTTTCTCTCTATTTCATCATCGATGACTACGTCCCTCACTCTGCTTTGTACGATAGAAACTGTATCATCAATTAATTTTGATAATCTACTTTTAGTCCTTTCACAATCATCATTTTCTATATGTTCTGACATTTTAGCTCAGTGTTTCCTGTTATATTTCCTGGTAATGTTTTATACAACAATATGATTTAAAAATATCTCCTTTATTTCAAGAGTGTATTGTCATGATTGGTTTAATATTTACCTGTACCTTGTTGTGCATGTGCAGTCGAGGTGATCATCAACCGTAACAAATACACAAATCGCTCTGTACTTTAGTCAAATATAAATACAAAAATAACATTAAAAACTCATAAGTCGGAGAAAAACGCCATATCAAAAAATGAAAAAAGTAATGAAAAAAACCCATTGCATATAGAAGATCGGCTCAGAAACACGGATCCCCCAAGAAAACTGGGTGAGCTCATGTGCTCTAGCTGGAATGCCTATATACACGAGCAGTCCCTGTACCACTTGTGACACCTGTCGTGTTACTCATGTAAGTAAATATTCTATGGTCAGTTTCGTAAGATCTCATATGGAAAGGAGTATATTGATGCGAGGTCCGGTGCTACAGAAGGATTAATAAGATTAGGAAAAGGCATACTTGTTGGCATGACACGGGTTATGTTCTTCTCATATACGTTATGATGGTATGGTACTAAACCCCTGACGGGAAGGATTGTGCCTGATGGTCATATGATGAAATCATAATCTTTCAGTCAGTTTAATTGAAGTCTGGAGCTAGCATGTCAGTTAACTGCTAGTAGTCTGTTGTTATTTATGTATTATTGTCATTTTGTTTATTTTCTTTGGTTACATCTTCTGACATCAGACTCGGACTTCTCTTGAACTGAATTTTAATGTGCGTATTTTTATGCGTTTACTTTTCTACATTGGCTAGAGGTATAGGGGGAGGGTTGAGATCTCACAAACATGTTTAACCCCGCCGCATTTTTGCGCCTGTCCCAAGTCAGGAGCCTCTGGCCTTTGTTAGTCTTGTATTATTTTAATTTTAGTTTCTTGTGTACAATTTGGAAATTAGTATATATTTGTTTAGGGGCCAGTTGAAGGACGCCTCCGGGTGCGGGAATTTCTCGCTACATTGAAGACCTGTTGGTGACCTTCTGCTGTTGTTTTTTTCTATGGTTGGGTTGTTGTCTCTTTGGCACATTCCCTATTTCCATTCTCAATTTTATACTACAAGTAAGGTGTTTAAGTTAGTCTGCGCTACAAAGAATTGCATATCCTTATCATTATAGTCTCTATAAAAATAATAGTGAAAAGTTTAGAGTATACTTAAAAGCATGTCTCCGCAAGTTTCTTAAACAAATTTATAGAAAGAGCATATCAATTATCCCATTCAAATAAACTCATCATAGGTACCAGGACTAAATTTTGTATATACGCCAGACGCGCTTTTCGTCTACAAAAGACTCATCAGTGACGCTCGAATCCAAAAAAGTTAAAAAGGCCAAATAAAGTACGAAGTTGAAGAGCAAAACTGAGAATACGTAATTTGTTGTTCCTAAAATAATTTAGGTGATGAATTTCATTTTTTTTCCCACTGCCACAGAAATGAAAATGCAAGAAACCTTTTTTCTTTTATGATATACTGGATTCTAAAATTACTACCTTTTTGAGATCCGCTTTTAAAAAAGCTACAATATTTTCTTAATCAAACATTTCAATAATAGAAGTACTAAGTCTATCATACCATGGTGGTTCTTTTTAAAAGAGTAAATGGAACTGTGGATAGGAGACTTTTGATGAACTGATTGTTGTGTAGTTTTTTGTAGCTGTGTTTTATGTTTTGTTTTTAATTTTTCGGTCATCAGCTGCTTTAAGCGAGTTGCAATAGATCTGATTTTTTTTTATCAGTTTGACAATACATTCATCTCAATTCGGCCGAACGAATACTACCGAATATTGCCGACTGTTTGTCAATATTGAAGCCTACATCACACTTCATACCAATTATTCAAATATATGGGTAGTACAGATCCAGTACAAAGAGGGATAACTCTATTTGACAAATCTTATTTGTGTAGTCTGTTATGAGTGGCAAGGTTTCGGTGCAAAATATAGTTGACATGCATTTTGTGTCCGGACACATGGACACAACGGTAAATTACGAATATTGAATATAATAATTCAGTTTAAATGCTTGATTTAATATAAATGACCAAATGACAAATGACACAAATGAAAATTCATTCAGATTCAATTTTCTTAAATATAAATTATACTGCAAATTTCTTTTTGCACGGTGTGTAGAAATACCGCAAAGGACTTCTTAGTGCACTAAGAAGAAAGTTTTTGCACTAAGGACACTAAAACGCTGTTTTAGAACCAGAAAGAACATGGATATAAGAAGATATAAGTTTAAAACTCATAATTTTAAAGTTTGGTATTTTGCACCGAAAATAGGACATATCTATCTCGTTTGGAAGATTTTATTCAGATACAGACCACAAAAATAAATGCATTGAAATTTAATCAAACTTAAAACAAGAATACAGAAGGGACATACAAGGACCGAACAGTGAGTTTGGGTTGTTTACTATGCTGAATCTGTTACCAATGACAGTTAATTTTGTGTATTTCTGTTTTCGAATTGGTTCAAATTTAGGGTCCAAAATTAATCTAAGTTCGATTTAAACCCAAAATTGAATTCTTTGGTTATTTTATATAATCAAACTGTGTATTTAGATATTGGGCCAATTATCAAATTGGTTCACATTGAGGTCCAAATGGTCCAAAATTAAACTTTGTTTGCTTTAAACCAATTTTTTTAATTCTTGTGGTTCTTTGATATGCTGGATCTACTGTAACTGTGATCTGTATTTAGATTTTGGATTTTATGTCCTGTTAATAAACTAGTCCTTATTGACGTCCAAACGGTCCAAAATCAAAAAATTAAAAATTATTTTTTTTGAGTTCTTTGAAATGCTGATTCTAACTTATTTTAGATTTTGGATATTAGAGTATATATAGGTAAATGTATTTTAGAATTCTTAGACCACATTCATTTGTGCGCTTTCTTTTACCTATATGTCTCTGGTAAAAAGAAATAAAACCACATAAGTCAATATTTTTTTTTACAATTAGTATGTCTACACATATATATCATGCAAGGTTACGCTATTTCACCATACTGTGGATTCATTTATTTTCGTGGGTACCACTTTCGTGGTTTGAGGAAAACTTCCATATTCGTGGATATTTTATTTCGTGGTTTTGGCCAGAGTCTGTTTTGACAAAGTCTGCAAACATTCTATTAGAAAATTTGCAATTCGTGGTTCCCTTGTACCTACAAAATCCACGAAAGTTGATATCCAACAAATATTAATGAATCCACAATAGTTTTTTTTTTCTCTTTTTTTTACAAATTACGACAATGGTTTTAATTGCAGATATTAAAATGTATCGATTAGTTTACGATCATTCAATCTTCAACCTTGACTGTTTGTATTATGTGTCTCTACTATAAATGAATGAACAACATTTAGTCGAAAGCGCCACATTTTTCTAGCACATAGAAGTAAACACACAACAACAAAATTTATCTATATAAAAAAAAAAGAAGATACAAACGATTAAGACTCGAGTTGTGACAGATCACCCCTATCATCCCAGTGTTGACACATTATAATCCTTAAACACAAGTAAAATTGTACTATCCTTTTATAATTTTGCATACACTTTTCAATTTTATTAGCTAAAAGACGTCTAGCTTTTGGGAAAAGCTATTACTGTAAATTCAGAAAATATTGCGTGCATTTATTATTGCAATTTATTCATTTTAGGCTATAATGCGATTTTAATTTTTGCGACATAAAAAAAAAATCCTGTTTGATTCATATAAAATATTTCCAAATCGCGAGTTTAAATTATTGCGATTATAAGCCTGTCGCATTTTTCGCAATAATAAAAACATCGCAATAATTTCTGAATTTACAGTACTTGTTTAAAATAGATCTCTTATCTTCCGATTTTCTTCTTCTTAAAACTCGGTAATCATATATATCAAAAATGCAATCAATTTATTAGATAATAAAATAATCATGAAATATTTGGTAAATTAATCAAATAATCACTAAAACAGGGCCTAGTAATCACATAATCAAAAGCCATGCCCGTTTTTTTTTTATTCGGAGTTGGGTTTTACCAGTACTTTAGATCACAGGGACTCGGTTAGCAGATTAAAATTTTGTTAATCAATGTTTTTTTATATTTTCTTTTAGTATTTCCGGTCTATTTGTATTACTTTATTAACGTATTTGACGATGTCATCGATATTTCTTTGTTTTCTAGCAATGTGCACTTTACTATTCATATCCGTATACTGAAAAAAACCTAACTTTAGGCTTATATAAATTCAGTATACGGAAATAATACAAATAGACAGGAAGTACTAAAAAAAATATAAAAAACATTGATTAACAAAATTTTAATCTGCTCACCCAGTCCCTGTGCTTTAGATATACAATAAGGGGACTACTATAACTTTAAACATTTAATTTAGTCCCTGGTTTTACTGTTTACTATATCGAAGTTTGTCTATCCAATCGAAGACTTATTATACAAGGACATTGTTTTGTTTCTACATCTGTTTGTAGACATTGAAATTATCAAAAATCTTATAAATGCATTTATTTTAAACTTGTGAAATTTTCGAAATCCGAATGGGATAGTAGCTGATTTCAAATCCGCGGGAAATCGGAAATCAGTTCATCTGTTACCAGTTACACTTCCGGTTATTTTGATGGATTAACAATCGCGACAAATCAACTTTAATTTCAACTGAACAGGTGAGAATGACTTTTAAGAAGTTTTGAAAAGTGAAAGTAAGCAAGCCTCACTTATAAACATTATTTATATTCTTTGTTGTCTGACTGAAATATTATCATGATTATGTACTGTTAGTGTTGTACATACTGTCAAATGTGATGACGGACAAAAACATGTCGCTGTGTCTTGTTATTTAGTCCCAGCTGCTATATAAATTGCACTTTTTACTTATTGATTAATATTCAGACATTAGTATAGAAACAAAGGGCTATGATGTATTAAATCATGACACAAATTATCTACATGGGTTCCTTGCTGTTCCTGGTCTCAACAGCAAGTGATGCATAGGCTGCATAATTTGTAACAAATTATAGGCTCCTTTGCAATCATTGTAGCCTTATTAAATAGAGGTAGATTTTCATAATGGTGGTGAAAATGCATGAACAAACACAAGAGAACACATCAATGAAACAGAACAGAAGTTTGGAAACATGCTTAGGTTTCCCGTACTTTCAAGTTTTGTAATATTTCGAACCCAATCTAAAAACTCCCCCAATTAGCTAAATAAAGATGCTATAATTATGTGGCCTATTGAACACTTTTACCAGTTTTAATTGACTTTTTTCATACATTGGCATATAACCGACTTTGACTCCGGATTATATAATTTTTCGACAGGTTGCCTTATCTGTGGTAGGACATCCTGGTACTAGGTCAGGTAAATGCAACCAAAAAGAAGTAAAATCAAACATATATTATAATTGGTGCAATATTGGGGAAAGTTTACTGTTTTCCGATTATTTTGATGTGTATAGAACACAGAAAACAGTTGATTTTCCCCCAAATTTGTACCAATTTAAAGTTTCATTTTACTTCCTTTAAAAATGCTTTAGGTTGCTCTTACTTGACCAAGTACCAGATGTCCTATCAAAGAGTAGGTAACCTGTTGAAAAAGTCAAAAGACAGTTATATGAAAAATCTATCATGCACAACTTTGCAACTTGTCAGAATATTCATGCTGATCATACTGACATGACTGATCTATAGGGGCTGTGTATACATGTATTTATTTACGTTTTTTTAAGAAGACACATTGCAACCTACTTATAGCCCAAATAATAAAGATGACATGATCTGAAAGGCTATTGTACTTTTAGCTGTTACACCTTCTTGTATGTAGGACATCATAATACTGAGGCTTTTTTTATTTCGGCTGTACTATGAGATGAAATTTTGCTTTTAAATTTCAAGACCAAATATTAATTTTGCCATGAAATCATCATTGAGGCGAGTGATCTGAGGGTCATAGATTTTCAACCTGCAAGATTTACAGCTGTAGTGATTTTCAAAATTGCCAGAGAGATTATCAATGATTATGGCCAGAGTTGGGATGCAATTTATTATCAAATTTAACTCCACAAGGACCTGTGCTATCTTCAACATGTTCAATAACAATACTTTCCTGGATTTATCTTTTGAGTCGATTATAAATTTTACAAGTGTATCTAATACATTACAGGTCCTCATACATGTACATGTATCTAATACATTACAGGTCCTCATACATGTACATGTATCTAATACATTACAGGTCCTCATACATGTACATGTGTCTACAAATGTACTGCTTGTTATCTTGATTCATCATGTTCATTGTGGTTTCATATGAAGTCTAATGAGTTATAACTTTTCTTGCTCATTGTTAAGACTTAAGGGGGTAGACCTTGGTTCAGGGAGATAACTCTTTAAATCAGTTATGCGTTTGTAACAGTCAAGTATTGTCAATGAATTTTAAGCATTTACCTGAAACAGATTCGAAATAATCTTTGTATCCTAGAAGCTTAGAACATATTTATGAAAATGGCTGACTCAAACGTACTGATGATTTTAAGAGTTATTTCCCTTAACCTAGGTCTACCTCCTTAAGTACGTAGTGCACACATACATGTACATGACATATTATAAACAAAATAAATCATACATGTATTTAAAGAATGACATCAGCTACAAGTACATGTACCAGTAGTTCATATAAATTAACAGTGATCACTAGCTTGTCAACACAAAATCTGTGAGTTTAAACCCTGCTCTCAGGAAGGTCTGTTTAACTATAAGAAAGAAATTGTACCTTATATGTATGACTTATGGTCAAAGGGAGATAATCTTAGTAGGCCACTTCATTTTGGGAAATTAAAAAATTAAATATTAAAAAAAGGGATTTAATTTTTTCAATCCACAGAGGCAATAAATGGTCCCCAAATATATGTTGTCCTCTGAAGATCTTTTGAATTTTTGTATCGAGTTGCTCTTATTATAAATTAAAAAGTAAAAGTTGCAGGCATAATGTAATTTACAATTATTTCATGTAATATATAAATACTGATTTGTTTTACTAAAGACAGTGTTCAATTTTATCTTGAACATGTTGAATCTCACAGTTATAAAAGTTTTACTTCACCTTTTACTACATCTATTTGCATGTTAAGTCAAAATGTTCCTTTAATCATGTTAATTTATTAAATAAGTTTGGAAAATACCAATTTTAAATGTATATATAACAACACAATATTTAGTCAGGAAGTCATTCATATTTTATTTATCTTTAACTTTCCAACAACATGAACAACCTTAGTTACCTACATGTATGTTATCTTTCATTAAAATACTTTCCCTAATTTATCTTTTACTATGAGTTCAATTAAGTTTGAGCATGTTAAGAGGAAGTCCTCATATGAACTGAACTGTATGTTATCTTCATTCATGTTGTGTTTACATATTATACATGTAAAAGTATTATAAGTTTCTCAAGCTCATTGTTAGTAAAATAATATACACATATAAAATGAGAATGAAAATGTGTCAAAGAGGCAACCCATTGAACCAAAGAGCAGAAAACAGCCCAAGGTCAACAATGGGTCTTCAATAAGCAAGATCCTGCACACAGAGAATATATATATTACCCATAATGGGCTTCAGTTGTCTTCTAAACTTGTACACACTGCTTTTTAGGATTCAATATCTTCTAATGGCAAGGTGCTTTCATCTCTGATCTCAATCTGTCTTAGATGACTAGGATTGACAACTTTCCTGCTACATGTACAATGTACAAAAAAATGTATATATGTTAGTGGTTTTCTCTGGGTACATGTACTCTGGCGCCGGCTTATTCAATTTCTTGGCTTGAAGACCTGAGTTCCTGCAATGCTTTTAGTTAAACCCTTATAATCTTGAAGACTTTCAAAATAAAATCAATGGTCAGTAAGAAGGCTGCTATAGACATTTTAGCGTTTGCACTCTTCTTAATTTTGATATCTGAGTAATGACATACATCATTTCACGAAATCACATCATGCATTTTCATCATTTTTACAACAATTACAGTAACCAGTATTAGAAATTTCCGATTTCAGAAATTTGATCTCATCTGTAATCAGGTTTTAAATGATGATAGTAGATTGATCATGTTGATAAGGTTGTTATTATGAACTCTAGTCTGATGGATTATGTACATGAAGAACTATTAAAGTGTACATTCCTGTATTCAGATACTCTTCTTGAACATGTATGAAATATTTGCCACTGAACAATAAGCAACCAACAATCAATGTTACCTGAGTAACATTTAATTTCATCTTATATTTGTATGTACATGTACATGTGTACCATCAAACCTGCTTCAATAAGACCGTTAGTTTTCTCGTTTGAATTGTTTTGCATTGTCATATCGGGGCCTTTTATAGCTGACTATGCGGTATGGGCTTTGCTCATTGTTGAAGGCCGTGCATAGACCTATAGTTGTTAATTATGTCTGTGTCATTTTGGTCTCTTGGGGACAATTGTCTCATTGGCAATCATATCACATCTTCTTTTTTATATTCATATAATCATGTAATAAAATAGATAAGTCACTCTGTTCTTGTCCTGCTCAGCTGTAATACATGTACCACTGACTGATGCTTTTTAGACTTCAATTCAAAGGTCACCTCTTAACCCATCTTAACCTGTTATAAAGGTAACCTATTTTAGGGAAAACCTTGTAATAAGTTAACCTGTTCTTGTTCTTCTAAGCTTTTGTTATACCTATGCATTTTAGACCTCAGTTTAGAGGTCATCTCTCGTACATATGTATAAAGTCCGTTTTCTCTGTTAACAAAAGTGACCTTTTTATACTGGTTTGACTGTATAAAAATTGACACAGATTTGTAGTAAAGTTAAATGGTTGGAAATGAATTATAAAAATTCGGTCAGAATTTTCTTTTTAAAAAATGTAAATCTCAAGTGATTATTTATTATTGATGTTGATAAATATAAATTCTTGCAAGTCAATCATTCAAAAAATATACATCACTTGACAATATTTTAATATGCATCACATGACAATATTTTACCCATCTGATTGAATATGTTAAGATGGGTGGATTCCTATTTAAAAATTTATTGTGGTAAATGTGAATCATAAAATACTGACTAGATTTTCGATTTTAAAAATTTAAATCTTTTGTTGTCGACACCCTATATTTTATAAATACATGTATGTCCAAGATATATATGTAATTGAGTCTTACATACATTGACTATGTTGACCTGCATTTTATGTACAATCTATACCAACTCCAACTTATATTTCCAAACAATTAAAATTAAAAGGGTATCTTTTGGGGTGGAATGGGTGGATTTCTATTACAAATTTTATTGTGATAATTGTGAATCATAAAATACAGACTAGATTTAAATTTTCCATTTCTATAATTTAAATCTTTGTTGACACTAAAAATTTTATAAATATGTCCAAGATATATAATTGAGTCTTAGGACAGTATTGAACTGCAGACTATGAACTGACTCTAAATTTTATTTCCAATCAATTAAAATTAAGAGGGTACATTTTGAGATAGACTCCAACTTTATTTCCAAGCAGTTAAAATTAAAAGGGTATACATATCTTTTTGGATCAAAATTTGATTTAATATGTTAAGATGGGTGGATTTCTATTATATAATTTTATTGTGATAAATGTGAATCATATACATTTTGTAATACAGACTAGATTTTCCATTTCTAAAATTTAAATCTTTGTTGACACTCAACATTTTATAGATATGTCCAAGATATATAATTGAGTCTTAGGACAGTGCAGTATGAACTGACTCCAAATTTTATTTCCAAACAATTAAAATTAAGAGGGTATATTTTGAGATCGACTCCACCCTTTATTTCAGAACAATGAAAATTAAGAGGGTATCTTTTGAGATCGACTCCAACTTTATTTCCAAACAATTAAAATTTAGAGGGTATCTTTTGGGATCAAATGATTGTAAGTGAAATTTTATTTACATTGTCCGTATGTGGGTAGATGTCGTACAAGTGATGATCAAATATGAACTTTAATGTAAACAAACTTAACGCCCAGTTATAGTAGTCGGAGAACATTCTACTGGTCTGAAATTTAATGTCAGTAAAGGTTAATTTATTGTGGTTGTATATTATATCTAAAACTTTTTTATTGGATTTTAATATTAAAATTTCATTTGTGAAGAAATTTTCAAAGTGTATGGTATACTAAACGATTTTGATATCTATCTTTGTTATATATATATATATTTACAGGTAAGTAAGGTATATTATTACAATTTAAAGAAAGAAAAGATCTGTTTGTAAATTGTTGTGGAAACGAATAATGAATTGACAAAAAAAGAAACTAAATGATTTAGAAGGTGTTTATAAATGTGTCAAGCGCGGCGATTTGACCTATAAATATTTTACGCATTTGATTGTACAATGTATAAATATGAAGTTGTAGTGGGTACTGAATGAATATTTTGAAGATCAAAGATTTGTAAAATTCATCACAAAGTTTAAGATACTTTCTATGTATAGGTTTCATTAAAAATGATTTTTATTCATTGTGTTCCTGTACATATATTCACTAAAAATAACTTTTAAGACAAATTCTCTCTTGCCCCCCAAATTCTCTTAGGATTAAATTTATTTTAATGCGAGTTCTTTTACATTTTCTGAATTACCCATTATATACCCATTATATATAATTATGTTTATGTGGAGGAATGAGATTACTACCCACAACAAGCCTGAAGGATTATTATATACATGTATATTAACAACTATACAGGTCATCATACTTGACCTTATCACAATGACCAAAACCCATAGTAGACTACATGTATATGTGATATAGAGATCTGCATAGCATGATGGCAAAGTGTGAAACAATACTAGAGTGAAAATGTATATGTTCACTTTTTCGGTTCTTGAGTTATATATATATATACATGTATTGTGCCTTTGTAAGTTTATATGCAAGCACAGGGGCCATCATCTGTGTCCCTTGGACATATATCAAATTTATTTTGTATAGAAGTTTGTATATTGGCTACCTAAATTACAGCTGTGGGCTTGGTCTACCATGTCAATATTTTCAGTTAACTTCAATCCCAGGTATAACCTTATAAATATATATTAAACTAAAAAGCATTTACATGTCTGATTTTGTATGACAGAAAATTCGAACAACTAATTAATGACAACCACTGAAAAACAGGATTTTGTGTGTAAAAAAGTAAATTATGTTTGCACAGAGAGCTACTTGAACTCACTTTCACAGGTTTCAAGGGCGATATACCTTTAAATTTTATCCTCCTACATGTACATGTACATTTATATAAGTATTCAACAGACAACAGACTATCGAAGCTACATCACAGTTCAAGCAAAATGATTCATTTAAATTTTAATTTTGATTGCATTGATAAGTTCGAATTCACATTTTAAATAACCAGAATTATGCTGATGATTTCCATTCCAATATAAAATTTTATTCAGTTTTTGTTATAACGACTAACATACAATATCATGTACATTTGTATTTGTGAAATAATTTGTTCCACAATCCACAAATAAATCTTTGTTTTCCTCAATCTGCAAAATAATACTTTCTTATTTGTACACATGGTACATGTACATGATGTACATGTATGCATAATTAGTATTCATTACTTTATTTTATGATACATGTTACTTTACACCTACTTAACATATTTGTCTATGTACTTCTGACATTTATTGACTTTAATACTGGACCACAAGATGACCACAATATGACCAATTGACACTTTGGACAACTGGTTGTCTTTGAAGTTGAAATCTTCTTAAGCATGTTAAGAGCTATTAAGATTGTTTAAGGACACATCCAAAATAACCCAAGAAACATTTGCATATACAAAATGACACCCAAATTGTCATAAAATGACCAATAGATGACCATTTTATCATGTTTATACTGTGAAGAATTAAAAGCCTCTATATTTGTAAATATAATTTGCATATATATATATAAATAAAAATATTTGGAGATAAACATCTATGAATCTACAACTTAAACAACAAAATAACAAGATCTTGTCATAGAATCTGTCCTACATGTACCTTAGAATGCAAATGTGCTTCTAAAAAATTATTTTGGAGGATAACTTAAAATAAGCTTTATCATGGCTTATTATTCTTATATGAATAGAGCTTGAATTATTAGGCTTCTTGTCCAATGGTTTAGCACATTCTGTGGACTGTATTTTAAAAAGTACTTAGAAGAAAGAAGAATATTCTAAATACTGCTTAAGGTGGCTCGGGACTATTCGACTGCGCATAATTTCACGCATGAATTACAAAAGTATTTGTCGTAAATTCGATATATTTTTTAAAAATATTTTGATTGATTAGAAATGTTAAATCATTGTAGTTATGTAACTAATAGAATATTTTCGTTATTATCCGTATCTGTTAAAGGGACAAAATGACATTTCACCCATTTTCACCACTTTCCCGCCAAAATTTGGGTTTTAAGGCAAAATATGTTTTTTTCCTTATCCGTGACCTATGTTTTTTATTTGCTCATTTTTTGAAGCTATAGTTCAGCTTTTAAAATTACAGTTTTGGACCAAGTGTCATAGAACGTTTTTTTGATATTCTGATAAAAATATGTCAACACCTCTATTTTCCCTATCATTTCATTGAAAAATGGTCCCTTTTACATACCTCTTTAAAAGTAAAATTTTGAGCTTAAATGGTCCGTGACCCCCTATTTTTTTTCGACAAATTTGATTCACTTTCTGTAAAGAATAAAATAACTAAAAATACGGCACTTCTGATAGAAACTTCGAATAGGCCCCAGCCACCTTAATCCCATACTGAAACAATAAAAATACTGAGGAATAAGCTAGTTACTAAACATAAGAACTAGCATGACTAGTGAACCAGTATACTATTTGTACTACATACTTTTGCATAATTATATATTTTTATAAAATCTATCACTGTCTGTGTGACTCTGGTGGTAAATGAATCTTTTATAATTGATTTACTTCTTAAACATGTTAAATGATGTAGCTTTAATGATATGTTTCTTATATTTGCAGGTAGAAAATAAGACATTAGGATGCAGTTACTAGCAAAATGATCAGGTAATTCATTTATTGTTATAGGTCTGAATGGGTAACGACATTAGATTGAAAATAGCAGAATTGTATGGAAAGCACTGATTGAATTTTCTAGTAATTTTCACACAGATAAAAAGTTCATTATACCATGTATACTGTTAGTTGCTGGTGCAGTTATCAATCGTTGTAATTCATCCTCTTCATAACTGAAAATATTTGTCAGAAAAAAAAGTCATAAGACAGTTTAAAAATCAGGAAACCAAGTGAATTTAAACACATAAGTTCAATTTTCCAGTCAAGTACAAAGAAAGGTTCATATTTATATCACTTGTAATATTCATGTAATTTTTTCCACTGGACATTTAATCACTAATTTGTCCATCCATCTCATGAGGTCTTCCATAAGTTCCATCTATATGTAGATCTTTAAATGCTGTTCATGTATAGCAATGAAATTTATTTATTTCCTAAATACATTAATAGACATTTCTCAATGACAGCGAAGGTCATTGGTATTCTTTTAATTTGGTACTTGAGCTTTCTCCATCAATAAAACTGGCTGCCATGAAAGCTGGGGATGCTAAAAGTAGTGTTAAGCATATAATAAACAAATAATGACATTTGAAAACATTACAGAATGAAATGAATGAAAATAACAAGACTGGTAAAAAACATTCATTTACAGTTTATATTACCATGATTACAGTTTTTAAAGACGCAGAAGTCAAATTGAAAATCACAGCTCAGTTTCTACAACAGTTAGCTTAGCATTTGAAAAAATCAATAAGAAATAGATTTAAGATTTTAATATTGGAAGAATTTTCACTAGGGAGTATTTAATTAGTATATCATATGTATATGTATATTTTATAACTTTTAAATGTCTTTTTAACACATGCATACCTATTTCACCTTGGCGTGTCTTCAGTCAGCTTGATGAATCTGAAAATGAAATTATAGACTTAAAAGAAAAATCAGCATTATCTATTATAAAAATGAAACGAACGTAATTGTTATTAATGAAGCGATTATTTCATAAGAAATTAGTTTATACTCAATTGACGCTTCTGGTTATTCAATTAATTTGACATATAGCATTTAGCTTCTTGTTATATCATTAAATTATTTGGCATTTTCTGTGGTTGCTATAGAAACTAATTAAATGTTAATTGTTCCTAATGTGATTGGAAATGAAAATTGGAATAAATTTGACGGTGAAGTCAATGGCTGAAGGCAATGATCTGGATAAAGGTAAGTTAGTTGGTGTCGTACATTTCGTAGATTGCAGGTGTCATTTTGCGGTTGAAATCAGAAATTTGTGAGTGCTTTTATTTATGTGAATGTTGTACATTTACTTCAATAGACAAACATGTTAATTTAACTATTGCAACTGCTTTATACAAATTATAAAGCAATAAAAAAAGTTTAAAATGTAAGTTTTCAGAGAAGTTTTTTCGAAATCTGTTTTTTCCTGATGGTCATTGAAAGAAAATCTGCTGGTAATCACTAGTACTTTTATTTGCAAAATACCAAAATTGTTTTGGTGGTCAAAACCTTCCCATAACCACTTTTTGAGAACTCTGTTTTTTTTATTTTTGTGTATTTTTGTGATAAAAACATCACTAAAATTTGTATTTACAGTATTTGTTGTTGTATCAAACCCAGTATTGTAAATTCCTATCAATTATATATTATACTATTATGGGGGTTGGGTATAAACCATATGGAAGTACACCACTAATTCATGGTCCCATTGCTTTCTATGTTAAATTCCTCCGTTTCAAGCAGGCACACCTCTTTTGTTTTAAGTTCAAATAAAGTGGCAATCATTGCATTGCAAAGCAACACTTTATGGTGTCTTGTACTGACAAAATCTACATACCTTTAAATGCATATAAGAAAGAACTGGTTCCCAGAACTTCGGATGTACACAAACAGGTACTTCAGATCTGACAAACAGACAAAATGTACCCTCTTTTTAAAATTTGATGCAGTTTTTTTAATATTCAAAATTGAAAGTCCAAAAGTGTTCTACAATGATCACCAGTCCTTCAGCTTTCATTTGATACCAAAAATACCTAAATATTCTACATATTTTGAAAGTTACACTCATGCCTAGGAACTATTTTGTGTTAAATATGTACTACTTTCTGGTATGTGCTTTCTGGCCGGGCCTGAATTAGTGGTGTTACACCATATGGAATAACTTGTTTGGGAAATTATGAGAGAAAGCATTCAGGAAAAGGTAAGAAAGCTGGTGGTGTTGTTTTTTTGTATTGTTTTAGATATATTTTTGCTGTTGTTCAAACCTACAAATTGTACCTTTAAATGTTTAGGGTTTTGTAAAAAATTATTTGTTATATTACAGTGAGTTGACTGTTAGTGTTGCTCTCCACCAATTGCAACTCATTCAAAATTTTGACCAAATTGCAATTTGTTTTATTAAACCAAATTGTTCAACTGGTCAGAGTATTGAACAAATTGTTCAGTCAAAATGTGAAAGTGCAAGGTGATAAAATAAAACATACTTACAATCCTATAAGACTTTAACTCCACTTTAATGATGTTGTGACAAAATTAGTTTATCAGTTTGTATAGTTATATTATAGCCATTTCCATGCTGAAGAGGAACTGTTTATTTTGAATTGCTATAAAATTGTCTAAACTAAGCTTTCATATAGTTTTTCTTTCTAAAACACGGCCGACATTCGACTAACTGAGAGTTTGGTCGGTTAATCTATATTGAGTATGCGGCTATATCGGTGGTTGGTCTGTTAATCGGGTTGGTTATACGTCTGTTAAGAGTAAAACTCACAATTTAATATTAAACTCTGTTAAATATACAGATTTTTGCCATATTATGAGAACCACATCAAAAAAAGAAAAGTGTCTGACAAAATGATATCTATCATAGAACATTTTCCACCAGTAAAAAAAATGCATAGCCTGCGCAGTTTTAAGTAAAACAAAAAGGCGTCTCGCAAGTATGTGGTTTTTATGCTTGTACGCATAGCAATATTTTGGATAAAAGGCTAAAAAACATTTTTATATATGATTTAAAGGACACAAAATAGTACTTTGGTTCTAAAAAAATAATTGCCATTGATAAATATTTCATAATTGTTATATAAGTTGAGTAATACCACATTTTAATGAATATTAGGGGAATACAGTCTGTTAATGGGTTGGACAATTTAAATCGTGTCAGTTAAGAGTTATTTAGCCACGACAATAGTCTTACTACCTTTAGTTTATATTTTCACGTTGAAAAAAATGAGATGTACTTGTGACGAAAAAATTACAATACGGTGCAACAGTATCCTTATAGAAAGAGAACTTTTATTTTAATTTTATTTCTTATTTTATTATTTAGGCCAGTTATCAATCAGCCTTATTTTTTTTTTGTCTGTTCAAAGTCTGTAACATCTATGAATCTGTCATGTGTTGCAATGCAGCTGGTTAAATTCCATGCGTTTTCTTTGAAATACTAAGGCTTTTCTACCTCAGGAATAGATTACCTTATGCCGGCGTCACACATTGGCGTATAGACCGGCGTGCACCAAACGTACAGAGAAAATGGACAAAGTCGGTATATGTTAGTTGCATGCCATAGGAACGCTTAGCAATCGTTCAAAGCGCGTTGCATAAGTTTGTAGTACGTCGAAATACAAAGGTAAAATTGAGAAAGGAAACACTACGAACCATTAAATGTCTGAAATGGCCTATATCTGTACTCGACTGTACTGATTTTTACTCGACCAGCCTGAATTTGTCTGAGATTTACTTGATAATACTCGACTGTAGTCTGAACCATACTTAACAGTCTGAATGTGTACTTGACCAGTAATTAACCATTTTATACGAGTCTGAACCGTACTCGACCTAGTCTCAACTTTACTCGACCTAGTCTGAACCGTACTCGACCTAGTCTGAACCATACTCGACCTAGTCTGAACCATACTCGACAAAGTCTTAACCAACCTAGACCTATTCTTTGTATCTATCAACTGAATTTTATCAATTTAGGATATTTTTTTAATAAAAATGAAATTTGAACAACAACTTGAAATTAAAAATGTATTCAATATAGTATTGAAATTAAAATTTCACAATTATAATCAATCATAATATAACTTCAACTCGATATTAATCAACACTTACATAATAATATATATAAACTTTTAAAATACAAATAAGACAAGCTGATCAAATAATCTAAAAAAATGAATTGTGACTAATATTTTCAATATTATTCAAAATTTTATGAATATTTCGGAAATATTTTATGGTAGTTGGACTATTTTCACCATTAACTTAAGCCTAGTATAGATTTATGGTGTCAGTTGAGTTCAGGTAATAATGCAGTGAATGTTTTTTTTATTAAGATTTATATAAAATAGTATATAAAACAACTTAATAAATTTTAAAAAAATGAGAGCTTAATTGTTTTGTTCTATTAAACCAAGAATTTAATATAATCATGATAATAGAATTTCCATAGCAATCCTTGATAACCTTTTTATAAAAGAAATGTGTTCCAAAGTAAGAGTAAAAAAAAATTTCAATTAATTTAAGTATATTTTTGTCAAATTAACATGGCATACATAAAGCACTTTTTAAAATATGTTCTAATTACCTCAGTACAAGTGTGTTTTACAGGTAAAAAGAAAGCCCTATTTTCTTAAATTCGTGTATTACTTATCTAGTACATACATGTATATTCGAAAGGCCTTGTTATTTAATTTCAACAGGATGTTGCAATTTTGAATCAATGTTATTTAGAAATTAATACATCTGACCAGGTGTGATCTTATTTATGAGTTTGCCCCCAAGCAGAGGTTATACTTTATATTGGTTTCTTTATATTTCACCACTAATCAGAAAACAATTTTATTTATTTATTTAATTTTAACCCTTTTTGATATAAGTTATATATAATATTTTTTTTTATCCTAAATATAATCAGAGATATATTTCTTTTATAGGGTTAATTTCTTGTTGGCTGTTGTTATATATGTCAGTTGAAAAGAAATTTATTTTAACAGTCAAAAAAGTAGAGTTTTTTTGGTCTAGTATGGTTAAGACTGGTCGAGTATTGTTCAGACCTTTGGTTAAGTATGGTTTAGACTGGAAAAATAGGTCGAGTACATGTCGAGAATGGGTTAAGACTGTTTCAGACTGGTCGAGTAATAATTCAGACTATTTTCAACGGCAAAGATAAGGGTCAAGTACGATTCAGTACAGTCAAGTATGGTTCAGACTGGGGTCGAGTAATGTCAAGTAAAAGTCAGACCAATTCAGACTGGTCGAGTAAAAATCAGTACAGTCGAGTACAGATATAGGCCATTTCAGACTTTAATGGTTTGTAGTGAAATGGGGAATGTTTCAAAGCGATAACAACCTGACCATAGAGCAGGCCAAGGCCACCAATGGATCTTCAATGTAGAGAGAAACTCCCGCACCCGTAGGCGTCCTTCAGCTGGCCCCTTAAAATATGTATACTAGATCACACAAGACTAACAAAGGCCAGAGGCTCCTTACTTGGGACAGGCGCAAAATTGCGTCGGGGATAAACATGTTTATGAGATATCAACCCTCCCCCTATTCCTCTAGCCAAAGAAGGAAAGTAAATACGTATGATGAACGCTACAATCCCAGGAAATTTGTATGCAGCATAAAAAAAACATACAACATACGCCAACATACGTTTCAAGTACGCCCAATACACGCTTAAAGCTCGTTTTGCACATGTTACAAATATGATTGACAGGTTAAATGCATCCAAAATTACTAGCGTATTGGCAGCGTAAATGATTTTGAACACGCCAGTGCTATACGCTGATGTGTGACACCGGTATTTATAGTTGTGTTTCCTCAATGCTTTTCAGCTACGTATTTTATTTGGCCTTTTTAACATTTTTTTCGTCACTCATGAGTTTTTCGTAGACGAAACGCGTGTCTGGCGTAAATATAAGGCGTAAATATAAAATTTCAATCCTGGTATCTATGAGGAGTTTATTTCCGGTATGTATTTTCTTTTGAAATTAATATTACTTTGATATTACACTTTTTGAAACCATTTCTATCAATTTTCAGATTCCATTGTCTAAACTTATGTTTCATTGTTCATGTGTTGTTTCCATATATTCTAGCCACTAATCTTGAGTCTATCCCTTTATTCAGATAACACCCCATATAGCAATTAAATTATGCTTGTAATGTCAATCATAACTCTTAACAGACCAATTAACAGACCGAGTTTTATACATCCGACCCCATTAACAGACCACATTTTTATCAAAAATTGATTTAAGTCACCAAAATACAGTTTTTCGTGTAGATTTTTTACATATTGATGTTAATATGCATGGTAAACAAACATAATGCCTGTCTTTTTTCGATGTTCAAAATATTGCATGCAAGTAAACTCAACCAACTTGTCATTTTTGTGTACATTTTGTGTGTGTAAAATGTGTATAAATTTACTGATGAGTAACTCGCCTTTTCATTTTATAGATCGTTTATTGAAGCTAGAAAAAAAATAATTACACCACTGGATTCAGTACTCCAAATCGTTTTGTCAGACATGAATAGTTTTTATGATATAAATATAATTAAAATGTTATACAATGAAACATACTGACCTTGCAATGATTTTCTCGATAACACCTGATTAACAGACTTTAGCCAACCCGATTAACAGACCAACCACCGATATAGCCGCATACTCAATTTAGATTAACCGACCAAACTCTCAGTTAGCCGAGTGTCGGCAGTGTAAAAGTATTCTATATTTATAAGAATCAGATATCATTTTAAATAAAACATCATATATTCAGTAAAATATGTGTGAAATAACAATATGCTATTGATAAGTTTTCAGGGGAGATAACCTAAAATATTATTCTTTTGAATAAAGACTTTTTGAAAGAAAAGTTATTATCTCCCCCATGGAAACTTCCTACAAACATATATTGCAATTTTACACATATTTTACTGAATATGAAATGTTTTAATTCACATAATGTCTGATTCTTATAAATATAGAATACTTTTAGAAAGAAAAACTATATGAAAGCTTAGTTTGGACAATTTAATAGCAATTCAAAATAAACAATTCCCCTTCAGCATGGAAATGAATATATATAATATAACTATACAAACTGATAAACTAATTTTGTCACAACATCATTAAAGTGGATCGAGTAAAAGTCTTATAGGATTGTAAGTATGTTTTATTTTATCAACTTGCACTTTCATGACTTGGCTGTGGTTTTCTACAGCAGTTGGTTCAAATTTCTGACCAGTTAAACAATTTGATTTTATAAAACAAATTGCAATTTGGTCAAAATTTTGAATGAATTGCAATTGGTGGAGAGCAACACTAACAGTCAACTCACTGTAATAATTGCAAGGAATAAAAGTTTCTTGGTTTATCAGTGTTCTCATTAGGTAGTCGGAAGATGCATGAATTTCTTGCTCTATTTTGTTATGGACACTGAAATAATACTTGTATCATTATTATAAGTAACTGTCTCAATCATTTTGTTAATGAGGTATCTCCCCTCCTCCCCTGAAAAAAAAAATCCTTCAGATAACCTTTTTATAGGAAATTATAAATTCCTCTTCTTCTTTGATATAAAAACTTGAAAGTAAAAAAGGCTAAATAAATATTGATGATCAGTCAAGAAAATGTCTGCTTCTCCAATTAAAAACAATTAACCATGACCAAGTGAACATAAACTGATGCTTTTTCATTACATATATATAAATATACTAGTTATATATAATTTTATTATAATGGCGTAATTTTTACATGTACAAATTTCAAATATGAGTAGCAAAGTTTGTTGATATTTAGGGGTAAAAGTTGCCTTGGGAATGGTAAACACAAGTGACCTGAGGATGTCTGTAAAGGTTTGCACATGTATCTGCTCTTTGGTTGTCTTTTTGACATATTCCCAATTTCCATTTTTTTTTAAATTTTATGTGAACTTGAATCAAAGTGTTTTCCAATATCTCTGATTTCATCATTTACTGTTGAAATATTGCAGCCTTTGCTAACAAACAGTTACTGACCTTGTTAAATTAAGACTTGAATCCTAAAGTTTTATGATTTTAAAGGTAATTTTGTCCAGTTAATTTTAGCTAATTTGAGTTATCTCCCTTGTATAGACATTTTCAGTATATTATATTTTTTTCTTTCATGATCAGAATTTTTCATTCTGTAAATTTGTTATATATATATATTGGTAATGGTCAGTGAAATTGAAATTGAGACAATCAGATTTAAAACTTTTAGTTTCATTGATAAGAATAACCAACAAAAAAAATAAATGAATCGAAAAACTCAGTTGGTCTGTTTAACACCATATATTGAGATTAGGACATTCATACACTGGAGCTTCAGACTTTAATTCCTCAAAAATGAGATTAAAGCAGTTTACTTTTCTATGGCAATTATTATTGATAATTTTATTTAGAAATAGTCTTGTAACTGAGAAAGATTGATTGTTCATGTCGTTGGTTGCTTAATGTCCAGTGGCAAATATAAATAGTTACAAAACCTTATGTTTAAACACCATTAAACTACAGATTTTAAATTCTCTTATAAACAATTGAGGAAAAGCAGGTTATTTTCATGGTGATGTTTTGAATCATGGGTATGAGGACCAGTTACAGTCACTCATGAGTATATAGTCACTAAATGATAGAAATTTTAAACTAATCTCAACATTAATGTCATAGCTTGCTATTTTGTGGCATGAAGAGAAGGATGTATTTCAAATGAATGAACTAAGCTTTTAAATGTATTTCCCTAGGAATTAAGGCCTTGGCTTGGAAGTTATAGACTGAATGATTAATTTGATGATATTAATTTCTATGAATGATAAATTTGATGATAGCATTTGCTGTTAAAGTGAAATCAATATATAAGATCTTAAAGCGTGATACATGTACCTAAGGAATAAATGGGTAGATAGAAAAGATTTATTTAATAGTATTATTAGAATGTGATTATAATTATATATACAGTCTTTGTTTGCACTTATACATGTATATATCTCTTAAAAGAGCTGTCTCATCATGTCATTTGTAAATAGTGATTCAACAATGGGATTTGTTAGTTGTTACAATTTTTGAAAGAAGAATAAATTTTGATTTTGTAAAATCAGGATATCCCTTTTTAGTAGTGATTATTTTTCACCCAAAATACCCTACAGATTAATGTACAGGTTCCAAAAGCATTTCAGTTTTAGGAATTTTTCACAAGGTGAATATATTGTTAATCAGTTAGCTGAAATTGGACTAATTTATTTGATTCATAGCACAAGTAGGTAATTAAGACATCTCTATATTATTTAGGAAATTTGTAATATTATTTGTGTTTGATAGCTAGTTAGCATGTAGAAGTATTTTAATACTAAAAAATGTTTTTACTTTTTAGCTACTTAATTATACATCGATATACAGCAACAAACAATTACGGCTGAATAACAGGTCCCTAGTTCAGGTCCCTAACCAGGGACATGCACATTCAGAATGGCTTGCTTAAAAGTCCGTTTTGACAGTTAGACTTATTACATAACTATAACCTATTAAACAGTAATTATAAGTAAGAACACTGATTACATTAGGATTAAACAAACCACTCAATCACTGTTATATCTACACCCATAAGAAGCTAAAAAGTAAAAAGATTAGTCTAAGAGAAATACTTCTGCATGCTAACGAGCCATCAAACACCTGATAGTTTTCACCTGTATCTTACATTTTTTGCATATTTACTTGAAATGTATTCAATGTACATTTCATAAGTTAAATTTGCTGCTCGTCATCCTTGTTTATTTCATGAAAAGGTGAATTTTATGGATTATTGAATCAAAGAGATTTTTAAAATTCTTATTTATATTTTTGTCAGGTAAGAAATTAAAATGAAAATTGTATCTATTTAAGATTAGAACGAACTTATGCAATAATGTATATAGTTAAGAATTTCACTTTGAGGATATGAAAAGTATGTTTGGTAAAGTAAATTTTATCATTTTTCATCAATTATTTTTTCGTCTCATTTAAAAAAAGACAGTAATTCCATTAAAAATTGTCTGTTATTTATATACGACCGCAAAAATTGTAAATTTTTTGGTCGTATATTGGTATGATGTTGGCGTCGTCATCGTCCAAAGACATTTGGTTTTCGGACAATAACTTTAGTATAAGTAAACAGAAATCTATGAAATTTTAACATAAGGTTTATGACCACAAAAGGAAGGTTGGGATTGATTTACCGAGTTTTGGTCCCAACAGTTTAGGAATTAGGGGCCAAAAAAAGGTCTAAAATAAGTATTTTCTTATTTTTTTGCACAATAACTTAAGTATAAGTAAATAGAAATCTATGAAATTTTAACACAAGATTTATGACCACAAAATGAAGGTTGGGATTGTTAAATCATACTTTGACCTTGTAATGTCAATATTTCATTAGGTTGATGTCTAAATTAACACTTAATTCAACTGTAGTTAATTTTGATAAAAGATTAAAATTGTAAGAATACAGAGTCAATCTTTTCAAAATTTATTTTCATTTCTTAAATAGGCACATTGAATTAAAATAATAATAAAACAATGAATATTTAAAAGTAAAATAGATTTGAAATGAAATAAAAACAGGAATAAGTTTCACTTAAAATGTTACAACTAAAATTGATCCAAAGTATACTGAACTGTGTCAGAATTACGATTAGCTTCACATGTAGGATTTTTTTGTGAAACTATTTCCAGAAGTTTACAAATATGCAATATAAATATTTTTTAAAACAGCTTTTTGACCTGTAAAAAATGTAAATTAGATTTAATAAAATGAAATCAAATCAAATCTAACCTACACAAATTTTAAAATATGAAACATAAATATTTTTTAAAACAGCTTTTTGACCAGTGAAAAAAGTAAAATAAGATTTAAATGAAAGCAAATTTATGAATATGAAAAATGAATAATTTTTTAAACAGCTTTTCGATCAGCCAGCTGGATTAGTCACAGAAATTGATATGTAGATATTTAAAAGTGATTTGTTTATCCCCCTGTATATGTAGGATTGTTGTTATACATGCAATACAACCTACTTAAGGTAAAAGGATATTGAGTAGACTACAGGTAGGTAAATTCACAATGATCATGTATTAACATCCATTACCTATTTCTAAACATGTAAATAATGGGTTTAATATTGTCAGTGAAACTCAAATTTTTAGATATTTTTGGAGGGGGAAAATGGAGGAGGGGGCTGCTTGCATATTTTAGATAGTACATCAACTGTTGTCAGTTGACTGACTTATAGTCCTTGTTAAGTCTGATGGCACAAAGGGAAACGACTGGTTTCATCCACTGTTCTATGGTCTTTGCTTTTCTTGTTCTTGTTTAGGACACATCTAAGCCACCTCCATCTCTTTTGTTTTTTACAAAGTCTCCATGTCTTTGATGTTTGTGATCTCATCTTTGTTCAGACAGTCACAGGTGTTGTGGAAGCTGGAGAGTCTGTTAATGTCTTTTTTCGGGTAAAGGGGAATGAAGGGGGGGGGGGGGGCTGCCTCTTTACCCTTATTACTGGGATCATCTTGGTTCACAAATTGAGTAACATTTCTCAAGCTCTCAAGGAAATTATGAAACACAGTAGATAGAAAGACACAAAATACATTCATATCCTTCAAGGTGATGATAGATAGAAATAATGAATTAGTTATCAATTAGCTGTTTAAGAAATCATTCTATTATAATTGTTTATCAACAAAAGATGGGTGTTTTGGCAATTGAACTGTGCATTAACACATGTTTACAAGTTATCAGTTCTACAGATGCTACAAGTAAAACAGATCAAAATCTGTTGTGCATGATTGCAAACTGCTTTGGCTTGCAGTTGCTATCTGAGCAGCAGAAAAAAATCTGCTGTACTTGTAGGTTTTCCTGTTTGAGATTTTACACTAGTCATTTGAGGCCTTTTACAGCTTGCCATTAGGTGTTTGCCAAGACTCTGTAAATACAATCATGATCAGTAAGCCTGGTAAGAGACATTTTAGCCTGTGACTCTTGTTTGTATAGTTGTCTTGTGTTATTGTAAATATATTTCAAAGACATTTACAAAACAGTGTCTGTTATTCTTTTTCACAAGTAAGGTTTAGAGTTTAAAGTAAGCTGCATGCATCCTATATGATTATGACACCTAACAAATTGGTTTTCTGTTTAATGAACTGGGAAAAGAGGATATGATTGTTCCTATATTTACCTCTTGTAGATCATTTTAGATTGATAACATTGCATCCCTTAATTATGCTAACTGACTTTACCTCAAATAGAATATGAAATATTATGTTATCTTAAGGTGGTACTTAACACTACAGGGAGATAACTCTGTAAAATCAACTAAACGTTTTAATTACTTTGTGTTGTTAAGGCAATATTAAGCTTTTAAATGATCAAATTTAGTGTTTGTGAAATTGCTATATAACCAGTGCAATTTTTCTGATAAAACGGTTGGTTCAAATTTTTTGAAATATTTATAATTTTGTTAAAGGGTCAAATTAAATACTTTGTCAAAATTTTATGAAAATTAAACGAACCAAAATTAATTTTAGTGAAGGTGTTGGGTACCACCTTAAAATGAATTTAAGCATTGTAATTAAGATTGACATCAAAATCATTCATTCATTCTGCAAACAATATAGATGAGCATAGTTAAACCTGTTATTATTATATTTAAATTCAATTGGACATCATTCCAATTACATATGTCATGTATGTGCAATATTCAAACAAAGCAAACAAGCTAATCAAAGTCTTACTCTTAACATGCTGTAAAACAGGTGAAACATTTCAGCCTGGATATGCACTCTTGTTTATATAATTTAACAATGACAAAGTACATGTATGATATGATTGGTTAACCATAAAATGTTTGAGACATCATATCAATAATACGGTCTACCTGTTTACATAACATTTATAATGATACTTATAAGAGAATTAAAATTTATATAAAATTTATATAAAATTTATGTACCAATTTCATGGTTTAAAATTTGAATTATATTTTTTGTGTAGCTCTATTGGATTATAAGTTATAACTGAATATATGATAAGGCCAAATAAAAAAGTATGTGTGGTTCCAGTTACATCTGAAAAAAAGTTAGGGTAGGTAGGTAGGGATTTTTTTTTTATTTTATGTTTTTTTTTACATTGAGTCTATGGGAGCAACATTCTGACTTTAACAGTGCTTAATGAAAAATGACAATAAAATCTTTAGGGTAGGCTATTTTTAAGCCGAAAAATTAGGGACGGTAGGGTTACTGGAACCACACATATATTTTTATTTGGCCTAAGAAATGTTGAGGTATACGACCTCATGCAGTCATTTGGTTTCTATACTCTTACGACCAGTTAAGGAATATTTCCTTAGCAATCATCATAAGCATCAAAATACTTTTATAGAGTGGAGGCCAATCACATCCTTTTATATTTCTTTAACAGTATAGGGGCTGAGTTGGATTTAGAGAGTTTGGGCAGGGTTCACAGGCAAGAGGGCCCCACATATTATAAGCTTCATATATATGATAAATGCATATATATATATATATATATATATATATATATATATATGGACCTGAGATTTGTAGTTCATGCTTACTCATGCATGTTGTCTTTTGAAATTTGTATACAGTGACTAACAGTGTCAGATACCATATAGAATTAAGTTTCAATGTATTTGAGATTTTCTATTCAAGAGTTATGGTTCTTTGAAATCTCTTCAGTTACAATTGTTTCATTGTTAATACATGACTATTTTTGAAGACGCCTCTATCATAAACAGTAAAAAATTATAAGGAACCAACCCTACACCGTAAATTCTATTTCAAATTCTTGCATGAGTGTTTAGTGGTAGGTCCGTTTTCATTGGATGAAAAGGTGTGATAACTTCTTACAAAGAATTTTGATTTAAACAAATCATGCAATAAAAAGTCACCTTCAAACATCCTTGGACATTTTTTTCGTTTTAAAAAACTATTGAAGTCATCAAAAATCCATCTGTATTACACCGCTTGTAGAAAGCAAATAAACGTCTTTTTTTTCACTCTGTGATTTTGATAAGATTTACTATATCGTTATAGAATATTAATAAATTGTAAAATTACAGTTAAAATGACAAAAATGTCATAATTTTATTGTACACTGTTTATCATTTGTCTTGAGGGTTAATACATATGTACAAATATTTTATTGTCAATTTTTTACCAGGGATTATAAAGTTCATGTTCAGGTATGAATTAGGTTTTCATTCATTGCATTTAAGAAAACATTTAAAAAGCTGTCTTTGGTGTGTTTTTTCCCCTCCGAAAGCCCATTTTCTAGTCCTGCTTCATATTTCTTCAAATTTGACTATGAACTGTGTATACTTTGAAATGTGCCTTTTCTTTCGGTGTTTCTGTTGCACTGTGAATTTACTGGTGCAGTAAAATGCCCATTTGTAATTTACAGCCTTTTGTAAATCTCTCAGGTGCAATGTGACTTCAAAAAGAATAGACGGATTGATACAGAGAGTTTCAAAGAAACTGGATGCAGAATTTTCTCGCTGTGTTGAAGACCCATTGGTGGCCTTTGGCTGATTTCTGTTTTTTGGTCAGGTTGTTGTCTCTTTGACTGTTATTCCCCATTTCAATTCTCAATTTTATGCTATGAATTATGTGAAATGTGCCTTTTGTGTCGATAATGCATTGATGGAACTGCTGTATAGAGAGACTGACTCTCCTCTTTAATGGAATGTTCTGTGTCATTTGTTGGGCTATCTCTTTGTTGAATACAAAATAATCTGTGCGAAAAGTGTCTTTGCAGGGGCAGATCAAGCCATTTTAAAAAGGGGGGTTCCCAACCCAGGATAAAGGGGGGGTTCCAACTATATGTCCCCATTCAAATGCATTGATCGTCCAAAAAAAAGAGGGTTTCCAACCCCCCGAATCCCCCCCCCCCCTCTTGATCCGCCACTACTTTGTGTTAAATAAACAATAAGACAGCATTTATAGGACACTGAAATAATAGCAAAGGCAATTGTATACCTGAAAGTATGAGAGGCACAATTTTTATAGAGGTCAACATTTATTCGCTGTTTTTATAAATGGTTATTTAGATTATGAATTATCAATCTTTGAATTTATAATCCAAAACACCAAAACAATTGATGAATTGAGTCAAAAGTAAAGTTATTATTAAGATTTGCATATTATTATAATGGTCAGATTTCATTTCATTTTATAATCTTTTAAGGACAATTTGATGCTATACATCAAGTGAGGAGGATTAAGGTTTCCAATCCCATTTCCTTAACACACATACAATTGTGGTTAAAGAAAGAATTTCATTGAATCTTGCACAATGTTGAATTATTAAAATATTTAAAAAATAGAATGTGTGTCCATGGGACATGATGCTCTGCTCAATCTTTTATTATTCTATGTCAATGAACTCTAAAATTAGGTGCAAACAAAATATTATGTCATAAATTTTAATATTTTACATCATGATGAGTTTGGGTACTGTAAATGTGCTTTTTGGAAATGGACAAAAATGCAAGATTAATGATTGTGATTTCAGGACAATAATCTGCAGACAGATATATTTATAAGATATACGAATGTGAGTTATTATTATTGCGATATTAATTCATTTTTATGCCCCACCTACGATAGTAGAGGGGCATTATGTTTTCTGGTCTGTGCCCCCGTTCGTCCGTGCGTCTATCAACGTCTGTGCGTCCGTCCGTCCGTTCGCTTCAGGTTAAAGTTTTTGGTCAAGGTAGTTTTTGAAGAAGTTGAAGTCCAATCAACTTGAAACTTAGTACACATGTTCCCCATGATATGATCTTTCTAATTCTAATGCCAAATTATAGTTTTGACCCCAATTTCATGGTCCACTGAACATAGAAAATGATAGTGCGAAGTTCAGGTTAAAGTTTTTGGTCAAGGTAGTTTTTGATGAAGTTAAAGTTACATCAACTTGAAACTTAGTACACATGTTCCCTATGATATGATCTTTCTAATTTTAATTCCAAATTATAATTTTGACCCCAATTTCACGGTCCACTGAACATAGAAAATGATAGTGCGAGTGGGGCATCCGTGTACTATGGACACATTCTTGTTTTTTTCATTTTTTCGAAATAATTTCTGAATTTACAGTACTTAGTTTAAAAGTTTGTGTGAAATTGACTTGATGGTAAACTATATATATATAGCTACCATAACCAAAACTTTAACCTGAAAATGTACATTGTACTGGTTAACCAGTATAACATTTTTATGTTCAGTCCACACTGTTAAAACCGTGACAAAACTGCAGACTGGCATTTTAAAAAAAAGTTTATATGTTGAACATGTGTACTGACTTCTAAATTGATTTGACATCAAGTGTCTTATAGACTATCAATTAACCAAAAAAACTTTAAAAAGGGTTTCAGTACAGACACATATTGACACCCAAAGCACACAAAGGCCACTCGGTGACAGAAAGCATAAAAAACTTGAAATCGTAAGCTGGGGCATACAAAATTACGATTTTATTTTACTTGTGTCGACCAGTTTCAAGTTAAACCTGAAACAAACTCACTCACTCAATTATACTTCCTCATTGCTCAGATAGGGCCTCTGTGGCCGAGTGGTCTAAGTAGCTACTACTAAAATCACTTGCCAGTCAACACTGTGGTTGTGAGTTCGAAACCCACTCATGCGGGTGCACTCAACTCCAATCTTATTGCGAACCCTATGATAGTTTTGGAAGAAATTTAAAGGTCCCATTGAATAAACTATACAGAGAACAATACCTGTTGTATTTGTTAGATGGGACATTATAAAAGAACTGCCAAAAGTTTAAATGGACAGGTAACTTGCAGGTGAATCTATGGAAAACTATCATAGGGTTCGCAATAAATGACTTGGATTGTCAGTTTTCCTATCGAAGGTCAGTGATTTTCTCCCTGGGAACTACGGCTTCCTCCACCAATAAAAACTGGCCTAAATGTGGTGCTTAAAAGTGGCGTTAAAACACCAAAATAAAAAAAATCATTGCTCAGATTACTTACTAAAATTAAGTTTGATCAGCTCCAACTATTTCAAGGTCAAGTAAATATAATTAAAAGGACTAGTCTTGTATAAATTAAAACATGTAATTTAAGAAAAAAGGATTTTTTTGACAGAAGGAAAACAATTTCTCTCTCCCCAGTGTTCTTTTAAATTGGCATACTGTATAATCATTAATTATTTCGTGTTTATTATTGTGAAAAATGAGACATTCTTGTAAACGCAATAATTTAATTAAACTCGCATTTTGAAATATTTTATATGAATATTGGACAGGATTTTTTTCAAAATCATAAAAATTAAAATTGCATTTTAGTCAAAAATGACAAAATCCCTATTATACTAGATGGATGCAATAATTTCTTAATTTACAATAGTTAAGTAATGTTAATTTATTACTAAATTATTGTTTGTTATACATGTTACACCCAAATGTGACTTTTTTAGTCAAGGAAATGTAAGTTTCATACAAGTCTCTGTAATTGATCACTTGTACGTTTTATATATATATGAGTGTCACCTAATATATGAACACAGCGGTATTGGTGATTGGATCTCAGTTGATTAAGTATGTAGCAATTAACCCTGATGTTCTGCTTTTGACCTTAGAAAAAAGGGTTTCATGAAGTTGGTAGTAACTAATTACTTTTCTTACCGAAAGCTTAAATAATACCACTCAGACTAGAGACAGATATGTGTATATGGTCCATCAAGAAGTTGTTAAAGAATTCTGTAACATAAAAAGAACATTGCACTCTAATTATGCATAGAAAAAGTGCTATGCATGCATGCAGCTGTATGGTAAGAACATAGGCAAAATTTCTTTTTGAAAGTAATTATTCCTTTCCTCAAGTAGCAGTCAAATTTCTTCATATTTAGACCTTTTACCAAAATGACTACTGATGGTAGGTTGAATACCAAAATTTATGACAAATGTGATGATTTTAATTTTCCTATACCGGTAGTCAACTTTCCATTTCTGTGTAGCAACATCCCAGCAGCACCAGCATATGGAGTATATGTGTCTCAATTGATCTGTTACTCTAGAGCTAGCTCAACGTATGTTGATTTTGTTGAACGAGGAATACTGCTTTCTCAAAAGTTGCTAAGACAGGGCTATGAATCAGTCAAATTAAGGTCATCACTCAAGAAATTTTACGGTCGCCTTCATGAGCTGATTATATATAAGCACCTGATTTCACTCACGGTTTTTAGTGGAGTTTGTGTTGTCTCTTTTCTATTATTTATAACTGTTGATGTAAATGTCCTTTGGTTTTTTGAGTCTTTGTTTACTCCTTGGTTTTGATTGTTATTGTCGTTTTGCTTGCCCTTGAGATTGACTCTGTTTGCAATTACCTTCCTAGTATTCAAGTTACTTTTGAAGTTGCCAACTGAAGTTATGCAAACATCATTCAATAGACAACTTTCGAGTTCGATGCATTTCCGTCAAAAACTCTAGTTTTAATGAACGTCATTTGTGCGTTTAGGGGCGTCGTCACTTCCATTCCAATGTTGAGCGAGTGGTTGGAAAACTATAATTCTATATTGTACGAATTATTCGGCAAATTGAATTCTCAAAATTGACAATCAGCATTGTTGTCATTAGGGAATTGTCATTAAGTACCTACAGAACAACCATTATTTCTAGTTTATCCTGCACAATGATGATCACCAAGACGCTTGATGAACATAAATAGTGCAGGGATACAGGTGACCCCTTCTATCTAGTAAATGACGTCATAAAGGCGCGTATAATTGACAAGTTTTTTCCGGTGACAGATGAACTGGAAAGTGGGCTATTACCTTTCAAGCATTTGGGGTGGAGGGGCCTAATTGTGGCCAGAGTTGTATACAGTATGTAGTTCTTCTCTTGTCACTATCACTATACTATATCATGTCAACACTTTGGTTGTGAGTTCAAACCCCACATTTGGCAAGTGTCTGACTCCAATCTGTAGTGACAAGGATTGTTAATTTTCTTGCAAAAGGTTTAGGGTTTGATACTCAAGGTACTTTTGTTTCCTCCACAAATAAAACTGGGTAACCATGATAATTGTGCTGAAAGTAGCATTAAACATCAACTATCAATCCCTCTGTTCATTCATTTGTGAGTACAGGGTAAAAATATGAGTGTTTACACTCAAAAACTAACACTTAAGTGTTATCCTATGTCATTCATCCGACCACAGATAACTTTCACTGAAGCATACAATTTATTGAACTTTTAAGATTTATGTTGTGAAAATATCATCAATGGGTTTAAACTTAATAAATTCATATTTAAATTGGTTATTCAAAAAGTAAATGCACTTTAGAATATATACAGATGTTTAACAAATTATATTTTTTAATATTTAAAAGATTTAGTTAGTCTTTATATACCTATAAAGTGAAAAGTGTTTGTTCATCAAGAATCATTGAAGTGTAGATGTGAAAGTAAAATCTCTGTTGGTGTGAAAAAAATGTAGGCAGGAGTTTTGTCGTTCAAAGAATATATGAAGATGGATGTTTAAAAAATTTCGATTGCATCTTTTCCGAATTTATGGCTATAATTCATGATTCCTTTTAATTGATGTGACTCAGATTTTTCGATTATTATCTATTAAATGTGAATTATGATATCAGTACATCTCAAAATGTGGTATTCTTTATTCAGGATAAAATTGGGATTGCATTTTTCTGGCAATGTCAAATTCATGATTCCTCTTCTGTGATGTGACTCAGATTTTTTGATTATTATCTTTTAAATGTGAATTATAATATGGATAAGTACGTCTCAAAATGTGGTATACTTTATTCAGGAAATAAATATTTAGACAAAAATAATTGACCATGCTAGTCTTTTGGATCATCTGAAGATGAGAAACGAAACAATTAAGTGTCTATTATAAACAAGATAAGCAGAGGTTGAGCTGAAATATTGGAACCTTTTTTTATCTCTGATTTACCGTAGTCAGGTGTCGAAAAAAATGTGTCTATTTATGATTTATGTAGTTTAAGGAAAAGGATTTTAAATCTTTTCTTTCTCAGGACCACTGGAAGTTTATTTAAGTCAATAACAACAAGAATCTTTATTTTTTCTCAGGATTTAAGTGGCATCTCTGAAAAAAATGTAATGTTATGTTAATCTGCTTGGCCTTGGATCATTTACAAAGAAGACTTTGTGGCTAAAAAGAATTATCTCTCATTAAAGAAGACCAATATTTTTTATCCTTGAAGACAGTGCCAGTTGCCAATTTGATGTGGTTTTTTTCTTAAGAGTCCATATCAGATATTCACTTGATCTCTATAAGAAAAATAGACTAGTGATTTTGATAACGAGAGACAGGAGCATTATTTAAGGCTTGTTAATTTGATAAACTGATTCAAATATCTGGGTGTTATGTAGTAAAAATGTATCAACTTCTAGAATTAAGTGATGTATAAAGCCATTGAAGGACTATTATTTGTCAGTGAATCTGCATGTGTCATTTTTTTTTGTGATATTAAGCATTTGTTAAGTATGTTAAAAGTTCAACCTTGACTATTTTTCAAACAGAAAGGTTTTGAGTGAACTTTGATCTTGTTTGACAAATCTTTAGAGGGACTGTTGACTAATGACTTAATAGTACATTTATTTTTCACTGAAAACTTTGAACATAAATTAACATTTACTCTGGGTACATTTGATTTTATATGGAATTACTGCACATGTACATGTTTCTATGCATGCTTTGGAAGTCATGCTGTTTCTATAGAAGCTACAATGATAAAAACTCAACAGAAATGGAAGTCTTGGATTAGTTTATGTGAAAAGTAATTCTTCTATGTTCAGATCAATAACAATGGAGATAATACAAGTTCCTTAGATTGTTATACTAATTGGAAAATGATGAGATATGAATTATAAGACATTATTAGAAGATAATACTCATGCAGAAGGAAGTTCTAACAGATTTCAAAGAGATAGTTTTTAAGTGAAGAATATTATCCTGCTATGATTTATATCTAAATGGCTGTATTAACAACATTTGAAATTAGGCTAAAATAGTACAGTTTTATATAAAATTGCTGCTTTTGCATAGTGCCATTGCTTGTAGCAATGTTTTGGTAGGATTGCCAGCTTCTTGCTGAAGGTCATTGGTTCTCACTAAGTTCAAAATCTTTCATCTATAAAAACTGGCCACCATATGCATGAGGATGCAAAGTGTGCCGAAAGTAATCTAAATTAAACACTTACAATCAATTAGCCATTGTATTGTGACATTGCTATGAGGATCATGATATTTGCCTTGGAATAGAAAAAGCGTGAATATGAAACGGGTTTATAGACATTTGAGTAGAAAACCTAAACATGATGCAAAATCTACCAATTATGGTACAGGTATGGCTTCTTGTTTAATATTATCAAAGACATTATAAATTATTAGAGTTTAGCAACTCCATTAAACTACCAAATTATCTGTAAATATTGAAACAGTGAACTGCTTAAATTCTTATTTGTCAAGCTACTATTTTTATGTTTTAATATATAGTTGCTTTTCTTGATGTTTGCTCATTAGAATATTTCTTAATAGGTTTATAAAAGATTTGACAAAGGTATCTTTTAATGGTTAAAACAGATAGAAAAAGATACCTTTAAAAATAGATATAGAAAATTCAATGCAATTGCAGAAAGAGGACAACTAGTATGACTATATATATATATAGTGGTTGTGTTATTTATTATAGGTTGTAAAAACAATTGCCATAATTACAAATCTGGCAATCACAAATGTTCAATTTTATATTTTAAAGTTTAAAAGTAAAGGAAAAAAATTGTGAATGACCGAATTCTGATAATGAATATTTACTGTGGATGACTTATTTTCACGGGTACCAATTCTTGTGGATCAAAGAAAATGTACGCATGTTTGTGGATATTACATTTTATGGTTTTGTCAAAGACTGCATGCAGCATACAAGCCTATAGAAAATTTGTTTATGATTTAACATTGAATTTCCTGGTTTACTGTGTTGCCACAAATAATAATGAATCCATAGTAAGTCTTTATTGGGGATCTCATTGGGGGTGTTCCGATCCCGGATCCCGCTTACTATTTTGTCAGATTCCCGTATCCCGCTTACACTATGTACGTAAGCAATTCTCATTTTTTTTTGTCATTTCCCAGGTCCCGCCTAAGACCTCATTTCCCGTTTTTACAACACAATAATTAGACTTTCACATGTCCCGCTTACAAAAATTCGGCAATCCCGCGTCATGCTTAGACCCCAATGAGACCCACTTTATTGAGCTCAACGATTGCACTGAATGCAATTGAATCCCTATGTTCAGTGACTGGTGCAAGTTATATATTTCAGCAATCTATGGGGTTTATGAATCTGTAGGACATATTTAATTGTCAGTGCAACTACTCCTAAATGGCTACCGGTAGACCGATATTGTTGACACTTTTGTATCCACCAAAATACAAAATTTCTTTAATCCACAAAAAAAAGATTTCACAGTTCTATTTTATTCTGATTAAATATCATAACGATCTTTTTGGTATTTTTCAGAAGCTAACAAACAAGAGGTCCCAGATATAGTTGATGACATTCAGTGGGATCAAGGTGACCTTGGAACTTGGCACAAACATAATCAGCATAGTAACCATAGCAACCAACTCAGTCATGTGACAACAGAAGTAAACACTGGTACAAATGAAACTCCAGAACACAGAGTTGAGACAACTAATAATGAAATATTAACTGAATGGGACAGTCAATTTGACTTCTGCTTCAAAGACAGTCCAAATAATTCACCTGTAAAATCTATGCTGAATAAAGAAAATAGTGCCAAGTCATCAAAAGATAAATTCAGGGCAGTTATTGTTAAAGGGAAAGATTTTGTTAAGTCTAAAGTGAACAGTTGTCGAGATAGATTTAGTAGGAATTCTATGAAGGAGGTGAAAAAGAGGCTATCAAATGTTACTGAAGATGAAAGTGAAAAGGGAAGTAACTCCTGTCGGAATCACAGGGGAAGTTACTCTGGTGCTCCTCAAGATCAGGAGCAAAGTAACACAGAGCAGACGGGAACGTCTGCTGACTTAAAGACCATTGACATGTCATGTGACAAAGATGTGAAAGAAGCTGATTGGTCAGGACAAAATGGCAACAGTAAATATGAGAATGAAGAAAATTTTATGATACTACCTGAAGTTTACACAAAATATAATGGTAATGATTTCTGTATTGTCTAGGCATATATGCAAATAGAATTTTACCCAATTTTAATACTTTCCTTTGAAAAACAGATAAATAAAGACTTTACAGCTCATTTCATCTTTTACATTTCTATTTAGTTTTGTTGAGGATTAAAGTCATAACGCTTAATAGAATATACAGATCTCTTGACAACCTTGAATTGCTAGACATACAATAATCGCATTAACCAGAAATTGAAAACATACAGATCCAAGATACTGAACCTTTAATTAACATTGGATTAAGGTTGTACATAACACTTCAGGGAGATAACTCTGTTAAATTCAGCTGAACTTTTTATCACAGACTATTCTAATGATCAAAATTATTGTTTGTCAAACTGATAAATCTCTCACCAAGGGCCAGTGCACGACAAGTTTAGGGGGACTATCGAGCATGCACAACCCAAAAGACACATTGTTGTATAGTTAAATGAATTACAAAATGATGTAATAGTTATCCAAGGTACCAGGATTATAATTTAGTAAGCCAGACGGGCGTTTCGTCTACATAAGACTCATCAGTGACGCTCAAATCGAAATATTTATAAAGCCAAACAAGTACAAAGTTGAAGAGCGTTGAGGATCCAAAATTCCAAAAAGTTGTGCCAAATACGGCTAAGGTAATCTATGCCTGGAATAAGAACATCCTTAGTTTTTCAAAAAATTCAAAGTTTTGTAAACGGGAAATTTATAAAAATGACCACATGATTGATATTCATATTGTCAACACGGAAATGTTGACTACTGGGCTGGTGATACCCTCGAGGACGAAACGTCCACCAGCAGTGGCATCGACCCAGTGGTTAAACTGTTCTTTATCAATTGAAATACATGAAATTATTATATTATAATTTATAAACACCACTCTTATTTTTATCTACGGTGGTTCCTGTTATTTTCTATGACAATTAACCCTGAACAGAGGTAATGCTTACCATGCTAACATAACTAAAGAAAAACAAATCTGAGAGATATAAATGATTTAACCTGTTTTTACCTCTTTACATGTAATTTAGAAATATATATATTTCCTTGTTTATAACTTGTTGATAAAAGTTGTGTAAGTTGGCGCCTTTATACATATGCTGAGTAATGATGTTTGATGGAGTATCAAATTTGGATTTTTTACCTCAATAATTGCTTACTCAATGTGACAGAAACTCAAGTACACATTACAGATGACTTACATTTTACATGACATATCAAATTTCATATTTGAAAAAAAGAACAATTTTTTTTTTTTTACAAAAATTGACTTTATTTTAGGTGTAATTAATGACAACCTGGGGCAGAACCATAGCCAAGAAAAGACAGATAAAATAAAGGAAAATAATGGTGACATAACAGATGGACAGAAGAATGGAAACCAAGTGGAGATTGTTGTGGTTGATGAAGAAGAAAATGATTATGGAAATGCGTAAGAAATTAGGGATTTTAAAGATTATCTCTTTTGGTTTAGAAGAAAAAAAACAACAACTGATAAAGACAACATAATATACTAAATGGGTACCTATTAACATGGATTAGGGAAAAATCATATTTTCATGGATATTCAATGTTTTTTTACCAATTCTGCAAAGTCAGCAGAAATACCTAACGAAAACGTTTACTTCGTTGAACATTTGAACATACGGTTCATCTTTTCTAACAAAACTACCAACATTTGGTATTCGATGAGTAATTAAGAAGCTACAGTATCATGAGGTTAACAAAGAAAGGCTTTATGAATGCCAATGAGACGGAAACCCTTCAAAGACCAAAGGTCAAGGATTTGAAAAACTTACGGTCACAGAACAGCCTCAAACAAATGATTAAAACTCATACATTATAGTATGTGTAGTAAGCTGTAAAAGACCACAGAACAACGAAATTGGAAATATCTAAAAGAAAAACATTTTCTTAAAGCTAACTACACCTTATACAAAAAACATTTTTACAACAGACAATTATATCTTCAACCACTGGATTACAGGCTCTTAGACCGAATAAAAAAGTAGGTATGGTTCCAGTTACATCTGAAAAAAAGTTAGGGTAGGTAGGTAGGGATTTTTTTTTATTTTATGTTTTGTTTTTTTACATTGAGTCTATGGGAGAAACATTCTGAATTTAACAGTGCTTTATGAAATAGGACAATGAAATCTTTAGGGTAGGCTATTTTGAAGCCGAAAAAGTAGGGACGGTAGGGTTACTGGAACCACGCATATATTTTTATTTGGCCTTAGCTCTTGAATGATGCATAAACATCACAAAACTATGAAATAATTTTACAAGCTTAAGCTTATAACACTATTTTAAAAGAATTCAAGCAGATATTTATCTTAATAGCAACCACTGGACTCCTAACTAGGGGAAAAACACATGATATTCTGTTTAGAGATTTCATTTGATTATGATGTTACGTGTGTCCTTCTTTGGCTCTGACATGATTTTAATCACTTCTGGGTTCCTTTTGAATAATTACCGTGGATTCATTATTATTCTTTGGATACCAATTTTTGTGGGTTTCGTGGGTACAAGTGACCCACAAATTTAAATGTTCAATGAATTACAAATTTTTTATGGCTTTGTGTGCACAGATTGACAAAACCACGAAATCAAATATCCAGGAATATGCAAGTTTTCCCCAATTCACGAAAATTGATACCCACGAAAATAAATGAACCTACAGTATAGCTAATTATAAATGATATATTTCAGCGAGAATGGAGATGAGGAAGATCAAACAGTTTTAGATGAAGCCATACCTTTGGGATCAGAAGGTAAAATCTAATGCTATTTACTCATTTTGTCTTTGGTCAAGAGATCTGGCTGAGTTACTTCTGTCACTACATTGCAGGTGTGGTACGCAGGGAAATTTTGCTCATTGATTTTACATTTATGCCCCACTTTAAGGCATTATGTTTTTGGTCTGTTTGTTCATTCATTTGTTTGTCTGTCTATCTGTTCATCTGTCTGTCCCATTTTAAGTTAAAGTTTTTGTCAAGATAGTTGTTGATGAAGTTGATGTCCAATCAACTTGAAACTTAGCACACATGTTCCCTATGATATGATCTTTTAATGCCAAATTATATAATATAATGGGTTGTTAATTTGAAACTATTCTCTAGAATCCAGATTTAGGAGAATTTGCTATTTTATTTGAAATCAAATTTATTTAGATAAACCTAAGATAATACTAATATGGAGTAGTAAAATTTACTACATGTATTTGAAAAGAACAGATATGTTTGCATATTTATGATTTATGAAAAAAACAAGGTATTACATGCTAAATCTTCACTTTAATTACTAATAAATTTATACCCTGATTCTGTGTAATATTTTGATACCAAGTAAATTCAATCCTATTTTATTCACACAGAAGATATTCATTTACAGGTTGTTGCCAAAAGAAAAACAAAATAAATACATGTAAGAATAGAATAAAATGGGATGTTATTAATATCATTGAATAGAAAATAGACACCTAGAAAGTTTAGTCTTCTTACTTCAGACTATAAATATCTTCACTATATACTGTTGTAGAACTAGGGCTCAGCTTCATTTTTGTGTGGAAATTTAGTGTATATACTTTGGCCCTGTAGAATTTGTACATGCCATGGCTGGTAGGCATGTGGGCAAGCATGAAAATATTAAGACCTGACAGAATAAATCTTGAGCAAGCAGGTCCAAATTTTAAATTCAATTTAAAATTTATATTATTTCTAAAAGTAAATCTTAGTGATGGAAGAGATGCCTATCTCTTGGGGAAATATTCTAATTTTGGAAGGACATAAAGATTTAGCAAAAAAATAGAAAGATATATCCATTTCCCAGTAATATTAATATAAATTTATGTCTGATAATCATAATGTATATTTTTATTCAGTTTAATATTTTAAAATCTATTTGGTCTTGAGGCACAGTAAAATTTAAATTAAATTGTGTTCCTAGTTAGTAAAAGTAGATCTAGATGTCATTCTATAAGTTCCTTGATTTCTTTATTTAATTTATGTCCAAATTGCACATGAAGATATTTTCTAAAAGTTTTGTAGACAATTTAAGTTTTCTACCCAGGAAAATTGTCATTCAAATCTTCTTCTGTTTTTCTTTATATTAACTTTTTTCTGTGCAGATCTCTGTAAGAATGGTAGAACTAGAATATTCCGTTCCCATTAATTTCTCAATAGTTAAAAACACACCTTTCTAACTAAATATTATTAAGATTATTTCTTGTTTCCTTTTCAAATAGTAGGACCTTTATTTCTGACTGCATTTCCATTATAGGAAGAAAAACATGGACTCGACTATATCAGAACTTTGAGTTTCTGAGTGTATTTATTAGGATGGACAAATGCAAGATAAAGTATTACGATATTAGGAAATGCTAAATGAATTTCATGTTATCAAAATTTGAAAAACCAATGCAAGAAAGTGTATTTTGGTTCTTTTTTAATTTCCAATAGTTCCATACATGCCAAGTTAATTAAGTGATTCTGGATTTAAAAGATTAAGTAAAAAATTAAAATATATATTATTTGTACGTTTATTTAAAATTCCTGTAATTTCAAATTCTTTCTTTTATATTTACAGCACAGTCATTTGAGGAATCAACAAGGTAAGTCAAGAAACTTGAAACTTCTCATATCACTGAAGGCGTCAAATGAGACATGAAAGAACAAACAAACAATATAATTAAACATAATGCATAAAGAATATATAAGCAAAATGTACATGCAGCAAATTATCTACAAAGGTGAATATGACTTAAATAAAAAAATAATCTGGAATTATCTCCCTTTGACTCATGTGTAAACGAACCATGCTTTGATTTTACGGTTCATTTATTTGTAGGTAGGTAGATTTAGGTAGAAACTTGAAACTTCTTATTTCATTTAAGACCTCAGACTATGTATGATAATACAAACAATATAAATAAACTTAATGCAAAAAAAACCCCTAAGTTCACAGAATTGCAAAAGGAGGTAAATATGACTGAAATAAATTCTGGATTATCTCCCTTTGACTAATCGAGTAAAACGGACCACACTTTGACTTCACTGTTCATTTAATTGAAGTTAGCCTTATGTTAAGTGGCAAAGAACTTGGTCATAAAAGTAGACAAAAAGTTAAAAAAAGTATAATTTTCCTGAATTATCTCCCTTTGACTAATCTAGTAAAACAGAGCACACTTTGACTGCACTGTTCATTTGTTTTTTGGTAACTTTATGTTCAGTGATAAAGTAGACAGAAAGTAAAAAAAGTATAATTTTCCTGAATTCTCTCCCTTTAACTAGTCTAGTTAAAGAGAGCACACTCTGACTGCAATGTTCATTTGTTTTTTGGTAGCTTTATGTTCAGTGGCAAAGTTCTCAGTGATAAAGTAGACAAAAAGTTAAAAAGCATAATTTTCCTGAATTATCTCCCTTTGACTATTCTAGTTAAACAAACAACATTCTGACTTCACTGTTCATGTGTTTTTTGGTAGCGTTGTGTTCAGTGTTCTAAGAACTCAGTGATAAAGAAGACAAGAATTAAAACAATATTAGTTTCAATAGTAATTTCAGTTAGAGCTAAAACATAAGTAAATGTTAACCCCAATTTCTATGACTGGTTCTATGTAAATTTTTATGCTTTATTTATGGGCATTATGTTTTCTGGTATGTTCGTCCATTTGCTCGTCCGTCAGTTCTTCAGTCCATCTGTCCTGCTTCAGGTAAAAGTTTTTGGTCCAGGTAGATTTTGATGAAGTTGAAGTCCAATCAACTTGAAACTTAGTGCACATGTTCCTTATGATATCATCTTTTTAATTTTAATGCCAAATTAGAGATTTTCCCCAATTTTTATGGTCCATTGAACATAGAAAATGATAGTGCAGATGGAGCATCCGTGTACTGTGGACACATTCTTGTTAATATCGTGTGTAGGGAAGCATCTCTTTTTGATTTATTGATATTGTGTACAATTTATGTAATTTTACCTCAAGATTGGAAACAGAAAGTAGAAAATTTTGTTGGATTTGTTTCCTTGATGATTTTTTTCCTTCTAAACAATGAAATGTGAGTTGAACATGACTAAAATACACACATCTTCTGACATCAGACTCGGACTTCTCTTGAACTGAATTTTAAATGTGCGTATTGTTATGCGTTTACTTTTCTGTATTGGCTAGAGGTATAGGGGGAGGGTTGAGATCTCATAAACATGTTTAACCCCGCCGCATTTTTGCGCCTGTCCCAAGTCAGAAGCCTCTGGCCTTTGTTAGACTTGTATTATTTTAATTTTAGTTTCTTGTGTACAAATTGGAAATTAGTATGGTGTTCATTATCACTGAACTAGTATATATTTGTTTAGGGGCCAGCTGAGGGACACCTCCGGGTGCGGGAATTTCTCGCTACATTGAAGACCTGTTGGTAACCTTCTGCTGTTGTTTTTTCTATGGTTGGGTTGTTGTCTCTTTGACACATTCCCCATTTCCATTCTCAATTTTATAAATAAAACTATGCGAACATTTAAAATAAGTGAAACAAGTATATAACACCAATCTTGAAACAGAAGGTCATTGTCTAAAACTCAATGAAGAGATAGTCAGAAATGTTCTGACAATAAAGATGTATACTTTCTTCTAACACAATTTTGCATCTGTCACAAGTCTATTGTCCTTGACCTCATTTTCATGGTGACTACTTGAAAAAAAGATTTTTTGTAATGTTAATTTCTCTCTTATGAGTAATAGGAGAACTATATTTGGTATGTGCATACCTTGCAAGGTCCTTATGGCCTTCAGACAGTTTTCACGTGACCTCAACCTCATTTCATGGATCGGTGAACAAGGTTAAGTGTTGGTTGTCAAGTCCATATCTAAGATGCTATAAGCAATAGGTCTAGTATATTTGGTGTATGGAAGGACTGTTTACATGTCCAACTGGCAGGTGTTGTCTGACCTTGACCTCATTTTCATTGTTCAGGGGTGGGCATAAAATTTTCTGTATCAGCCCTAAGGTCTTATACCTAGACAGACCTTGAAATGTAATGCCTAGTTTGGTTTTTATACTGGGATTTATTGTACCCCACTTTAAAGAATGGAATATAAACTTTTACTACTGTCTGTCCATCTATAAGTCTCTGTTCCTTGAAATTTCTTCACGTTTTTTTAATGAAATACAAATCAAAGCTTACTGAGATTTTTTATCAATCTTCATGTGATTATGCTAAACAGCTATACTTTTTGAAGCAGTTGCAGATATTATTGATGTTAATTATTAGTAACCACAAGTCGATCATCAACAAAGTAAAGGGGACCAATCATGGGATGCATAAATGCTCTATCAAAAAATAGGTCACCTTGACCTACTCTCCATAGATCTCCATTTTCAGTTTTTTTTTATTGGGTCAATGTTGCTCAGTGTTTAGTTTCCTTTAAAGTGCTTTTTTTGGCCCCGCAATGAAGTTATCTGTGCCATATAGTTTTACCCTTGTCTGTAATTCCAAAATTCTGTAATTCTGAAATTCCAAAATTCTGTTATTCTGTCATTCCGTCATTCTGCAACAAACCATTATACAAAGTTTTTTCTAAATGCCTTCGAATATTGGGCTGATTTTTGGTATGTGAGTTAACCATTATCAGTTACAGATCAAGTTTAAGTTTCGTTCCACTCCGCTAAGTTTATGCCAAAATTTAGGTTTACAACTTTGAAAATCACAGTTGTACAGACTTTTTTTCTCTATGCCTGATTTTTGATATGTGAGACTACCATGTTTGTGTCCACATGTGTTATTGAAATTGCAGATTTTTCAACTTTTTGAGACGGGGCCATTTGGCTTTGACACATCTAGTTTTTTGTTTTTTTCAATGATTTCCTCAGTCTATTTTCAACTTATGAGTTTTGATTTTTCCTTCGGCATCTTCACAGATTTAAAAAAAAAAATCCCTGCTGGTTCTCAGTACAATACCAAAATTGTATTGGTCCTTCAAAAATTTGTTGTGGACAAACCTCAGGACCACCACATTCCGAGAGCTCTGACTCCAGGCTCTTTTTTCCTGTTCAGTCCTGTTTTACATAGTTTTCTAAAATGTTATCCCCCACTCTCCGAGGACTCTGTTTTCAGCCTCTTTTTTCCAGTGAAGTCCTGTTTTACATAGTTTTCTAAAATGTCATGATGAATTGTTATTTCTGTCAATGTAAACATTAGAGGTGAACGAACAAGGTCATTATAAATTCTATGTCTGGAGGGCATATGTCTTTACAGGAAGTCATATACATACATAGTTGATAAAGTACATTGCATAAAAATTATAATATAAGGTTCAAATGTCTTTGACAATAGAAATACACATATTTGCATTGCCAACAATAAAATGAACGTAATAGGTGCTTTTTGGTGATTTTTTTTTTGTAGGACTTTATTTTCATTTTTTCAAGCTTTCTGGTTAAAATCTTTCAACGAATCAATTTTTTTACTGTTTTATTTTGCAGTTTTTTTGTCATACTTAAAACAGAATAGAATATCATTAAGATTTATCCTAACTCATTTAGGTTGGTATCTCAGACATTTCGTAGAAGCTATATTTCCTTTTAGTGCTTGGACTGAAATTTGGACTCTGTTTTATGGTCACTTTCACAAATTGGTTAACCAAGCATTTTGTCTTGGTCTCAACTTGATAGCAACATATTTTGACCTTCATAGATCTCAAGATACAAGAATAGAAATCTGATCTATAAATCTACTGGTGCCTCAGTTTCCAAGTGGTATAAATAGTTGAACTACTGTATCACTAGCCTGCCAACACTGCTGTTGTTAGTTGGAAAGCCACACAAGGAAAGTGCAATTAATTTTAATCTTAAGGTGGTACCCAACACTTTCACTAAAATTAATTTGGCTCATTTAATTTTCATAAAGTTTTGCCAAAGTATTAACTTTGACGCTTTAACAAAAATATTAAAATATAAAAAATTTTGAACCAACCGTTTTGTCAGAAAAATTACACTGGTTATATAGCAATTTGACAAACACCAATTTTGATCCTTGAGAAGCTTAATATTCCTTTTACAACACAACGTAATTAAAACGTTTAGCTGACTTTACATAGTTATCTCCCTGTAGTGTTAGGTACCACCTTAGGCCAACTAAAATTAATTAGTAGATTTTCATCCAAAGTTTTGAAAAAAATGGGGCGGGTGGGAGGATTTTATTTTTTAAATTTTATTTAATTTGAAACCTTCTTGTGACGTGAACTTTATATATATGTGAACTTCATATATATGCAAATGCAAGTGTTATAATTACAAAATGCAGCTTATACCATGTAAATGTGTAAACATGTATAAAGAATCGTACATATTTTTCATAATTCTTGAATAAACATCTCTGATTTGCAACGACTGTTCTACATGCAATTGCTACTTTAGAAACCTATTTTCAATAAACAGTAAAACCATGGAGAAATTCTCTATTCAGTTTGACTACCAACTCCAAATTTATTTACAGTTGCGGATCCAGGGGGGGTCCAGGGGTTGGAACCCCCCTTTTTTGCCGATCAATGCATTTGAATAGGAGCATATAGTTGGAACCCCCCCCCCCCCCCCTTTTTTTAAAATGGCTGGGTCCGCCACTGATTTAGCTCTCTAAGTGATGGTTTCACTTTGTAGTCCCCATAAACTTATGTAAATGCAATGGTATGCAACACAAGTATTATGAATGAAATGAAAACTCAAACAAGTGTTGGGAATAGTAAAGTTGGCGCTTTTAAGATTCTCAAGTTATGCAAGAATGACGCATATATAATTACATTTAAGAATTGAATGCTTCTTTTTGTAACTTCATTGGGGTGTAAAAGCGTTGACCGAAGTACATTTTGTATGAAGCGCGGAAGCGCTTCATACTAAAAATGTGCGCATGGTCAACGCTTTTACAACCCTATGAAGTTACAAAAAGAAGCATTCAATACTTATAATTACATTTTTTAGCAATAATCATGAAAACCCGAATTTTATTATTGTTTTATTTAATTCACCTGTACACTTTATTGTGGGACCACGTGTTATCATGAATGAAAAGTTTTATTGAGCAATGCAATTGCTTACGGAATAACACGTGATGTGCAGTTAGCCAATCAGAATACAGAATCATAATGAAACATACATCTAATGTAATTATTGTAAAACATGAAGTTGTTTAAATACTCTTTTAAAAGTATTTTGTGTTTTTAAACAAAAACAATAGCCATAGGTAAATCTAAGGGTTTTCTAGTACACAATGTGTATTTTTACCGACTTTTTGAACTCAATATACGGTCATAGATCTAACAAGTTCGTGCTTTTGTCAATTTCTTTAATTCAGTTATAATTTTTCTACCAATTTGTTCCACGATTCTTGCACTTTTGAAATCATTCACAGCCCAAATTTGCTTACACAAAGTCAATGTACGTATTATTAAATTAATCCACAATTTTCTGATGAAAGAAATTTCCAATTTGTGACATACCACGATTTGCGTTCTTGGACACAAGAATACTCGCTCGTAACCCGAATATGTCATGCCCTTCTGGTAATCTATCTCTATTCTCCGTAGATGACGCTGTAATTGAGCAGCAGAATTTGTCAACATAATCGTTTTAAAGTACTCGAAACAAGAAATATGAAAACCGAAAATTGAAACAAGAAGTTCGAATTAAACGAAATTATTGACGGTTACCGGTAACGGAAATGAACAAAATCCGGAAATCGTAAATTTTGCAAAATAAAAAAAATCGGGGCGGGACGATTTCAGAGGGGCGGGCGGGGATGAAAATCTATCAATTAATTTTAATTGGCCTTAATTGACCAGGTTTGTCAGTCTTCCTACTGAAGATCAGTGGTTCTCTCCAAACACTGCAGCTAAGATTCCTCCACCAATAAAATCTGACTCCCATGATATATCACAATAGTGTTGAAAGTGGTAGTAAACATCAATCAATATAAATTTACTGATTAAGATTCACATGATGGTTAATCATGGGTTGATCTCTAATTTTGTTGTCATTGAAAAAATTACCTATCATTTTAAAGGTGTTTAATTTTTTAAATGAATTGACTTGTCAAAATGTCACTACAGCTTACATGTTTACTTACAAATCAGCAAAATAAATCTCTCTTTGGTGAAAGCATAAATATTAGTCTATTTTTTATATAGAATATTTGTAGTAAATGCAAGTTTTACTCTTACAAATGCCGTAGAAAAATTTCTGTAAACTAAACATTTGAATAAATATTTTTTTTGGTTTTAGAATGCCAAACTAGGTTATTTATAAATTCCCTATTAATTGGTCAATTCTGTATCTTGTAGACATTAAGGCTCATTTAAGGTGGTATCTAACTCTACGGGGAGATATCTCTGTAAAGTCAGCTAAACATTTTAATTACATTGTGTTGTAAAAGGAATATTAAGCTTCTCAATGATCAAAATTGGTGTTTGTCAAATTGCTATATAACCAGTGTAATTTTTCTGGCAAAACAGTTGGTTCAAAAATTTTTAAATTTTTATATTTTTGTTAAAGTATTTACTTTGACAAAATTTTATGAAAACTAAACGAGCCAAATTAATTTTAGTGAAAGTGTTGGGTACCACCTTAATTAACTGTGGATTTATTTATTTTCGCAGGTATCAATTTTTCCTGGATTGAGGAAAACTTGCCTTTTTGTGGATATTTGATTTCAGGGTTTTGCCAATCACTTCATACAAAGCTTATTGCGTAAACCCCTGAGGGTTTACGCAGTATATATTGGACGAGTGATGTAGTCTTTCGGAACACCGGATGTTATTCGGAACACTTCTGTTCTTTCCATGACCACCTTTCAAATACATGCGCAATAGCTATGACCACTTTTCAAATGCATGCGCAATAGCTTACTAATCTGTTGAATATGCATTAGCATCTTAAGTTGCTATAGAGATATTTTACGTATGATCTGAAATTTATATAATACTTTCTTGCACACGATTACAAGCTGCTAATATTAACCTACATGCGTAGTATTTCAATTAGTCAAACGATGTAACCAGCTGTGCTAGATATGAGATAAGATTTCATGTTAACAATGCGCTTTATATTCTGAACGAGAATAATTAAAAATAAAATCTTTAGAAAGAGTTTTAGTAGCATTTTATTTTAGATTTTACGTTAAGTGAAGATTACATGTTTTTTATACTGAAATTAAAGGGAAGTCTTTCTTGCATATGATTAAATAACAGTTAATTATGAAAGTTATGTCCATATTTATTTTCATTAATATTGCAAATTTAAAGTTATTTTCTTTGTTTAAATATTGCAACATTATTTACTTTTTTTTTTAAAACAAGGAGGTCACATAACAACCTCTGAATCCTTTTCGTCATTAAAATGCGACTGATAAGTATAGATATTCAATATGAAAAGGGGGGAAATAACCGTGACTGAAATCTGAATCAAAAATTTATTTTAAAAAAATACACATTGACCATGCAGATGTAAGAAATGATACTTCAAGCAATGAAACTACGAATTAAATGTGCCACTTTCATTACAACTGATAGCCTAAAAATGAATCATGCATGCATTTTTAGCAGACTCAACCAGGTCGGCGATAAGATATCGAATATAAAAAAGAAGATACGGTTTGGTGTCAATGAGACAACTATCTACAAGAAACCAAAATAACACAGAAGTACAAACTATGGGTCTCCATACGGCCTTCAACAACAGACAAAGCACGTACCGCATAGTCGGCTATAAAAGGCCCCGAAAAGACAATGTAAAATAACCAGTCAAAAAAGAAAATTAACAAAGTCCGTATCATCGTATGCGTAACTTAGTTGCTCACCAGAGGAACGCTACGCAAGCATTTAAACCCGCGTTCCATAAGTTTGAAGTACGTCGAAAAGCAAAGGTATATGCTTGGTGAACGCTTTTCCTTCAGGAAAATTTTAATGGAACATAAAAAATTTCATTCAGCTCAAGTGTTTGTCAAGCGTATACCTGTATAATGCACGTACATAATATACACGCTGCACGAGCGTTGAAAACGCTACAGATAAGTTTGAGACACGTTAAGGGCACATTGCATAAAAAAATACTCGTCGCCTTAAAGCTTTCATTCAGGAGAAGAAGTCCGATACGGGTGAAACTTCATCAAACCTACAGAAGATATTACACCCTCTCCAACCATGCAACATGGGACAAGACATAGAAGTACAGGAACTACTCCCATTAGTTTGAGCTGTACAAGATCTACAAAAATATCCCGCCTGCCTCAAAGGTGCATAGGATCGACCATGGTCCAACACTAATGATACAAGTATCAACCAGAGTTACAATGATGTGGTAGTAAGTCTTTAAAGGCCACCGAGCGGCCTCCAAAAATGAAAAAAAACTCTATTTAGTCGGCTATTAAATGCCCCGACCATTAAGATTTAAAAACAAAAATCAAACAAAACTAAATAGCCTTATTGATAACAGAATAATTTACGAAAAAAACTTGACCGACAGGAATTATGAACAACAACCACTGTACTACATGTTCCTGGCTTTAGAATGGACATTGGTATATAAACAATGTGGTGGCCATAAACCCAACCCTCCCTAATGAACCAAACCATAAGGACAACACAACGCAAGAAAAAAACTGTTAAATATCAGTTGCAATTCGCGTCCCTAAAAATATGGATAAGGTGCACAATAATCACTTACATAAAAACAATAGACACAAATCACTGAAATAATCGCACTTACCGAAAGCTATTTCAAAGCTAGTGAACATGTAGACGAACCAGTGGGCATAGACGGACTGGTAAACATATAAACAGACGGGCGAATGTGACAGACTTATTGACAAACATTCACATATAGACAGACCTGCAGTCGGGAATGTAGAAAGACTAGGAGAAACGCATAGGTACGCTTTACGCACACCAAATACACGTTTTAGGTCGTTGTGCACACGATACAGATATGATTGACAGGTTGAATGCATCAAATTTACTAGCGTATTGGTAGAGTGCATGATTTTTTTTACCTCGGCCGACGTACGTCGGATCTATACGTTGATGTGTGAAGCCGGTATTACATTAGGTAAACAGGCAATGTCAGTTTCTAATTCTTATGCACAACAACAAAAGTAATATAAAACAATACATCTTTATTAAACAATTATCTAATATATATATAATGCCAAACAAGCATTTGGGTTTACGATTGCATTTCTTTTTTTAAAGAAAGCAACTTGTAGAAAATTTGTTATTCATTGAACATTTAATTTCATACCACAAAAATAGGTATCCAACGAATAATAATAAATCAATAGTTACTGACATAAAAAGCTGACTATAAGTGCTTGAATTGCATAATCCCAGTCCATCAATGAACATCCCATGTGATATAAAAATAGGCAAGTCCTTATTGAGGCCAATTTAAAGCCTCTACTCAATTCTTTTCGCGTGGTCTTTTTAAACACAAATCCTTAAAAAAGCCTCCCAACTCCTTATTGAGGCCAATTTAAAGCCCCTACTAAATTCTTTTTGCATGGTATTTTAAAACACAAATCCATTAAAAAACCCTCCCAAGATTTTCAGTTTAGGCAGGTCAATGAAAAGGCCAAGGTTGCCAAGATATTTAAGCTACTTGAAGATTAAATCGAATCCAATAAAAATCCCTGCAAAGATTTTCATGCTACACAACATACACATTTAAGTCCAGGCAAAATAAAAATTCTGGCAACATTTTTAAGCTTATCATTAATAGTCATCAATAAATGACCCCTTACAAGACTGACAAGCTATACTGTCCTTAATCTAGGCCAATAACAAAAACCCAGCTAAGATTTTCAAACTAGGCATTAATCCATATGTCGATGAACTGTCTTGCCAAGAATAGATTATGAAGCTATGCATTTACCCAGGTCTGCCAAAATGACATCGGGTAATAATTAAAAGCTAGACTTTACCCAGGACTATTAAAAGCCCCGGTCAAGATTTTTAGCTCACCTGGCCCACAGGGCCAAGTGAGCTTTTCTCATCACTTTGCGTCCGGCATCCGTCGTCGTCGTCCTGCGTCCGGCGTTAACTTTTACAAAAATCTTCTCCTCTGAAACTATATTGGTCCAAATTAATCCAAACTTGGCCACAATCATCTTTGGGGTATCTAGTTTAAAAAATATGTCCAGTGACCCGGCCAACCAACCAAGATGGCCGCCATGGCTAAAAATAGAACATAGGGGTAAAATGCAGTTTTTGGCTTATAACTCAAAAACCAAAGCATTTAGAGCAAATCTGACGGGGTAAAATTGTTTATCAGGTCAAGATCTATATGCCCTAAAATTTTCAGATGAATCGGACAACCCGTTGTTGGGTTGCTGTCCCTGAATTGGTAATTTTAAGGAAATTTTGCTGTTTTTGGTTATTATCTTGAATATTATTATAGATAGAGATAAACTGTAAACAGCAATAATGTTCAGCAAAGTAAGATTTACAAATAAGTCAACATGACCGAAATGGTCAGTTGACCCCTTTAGGAGTTATTGCCCTTTATAGTAAATTTTTAACCATTTTTCGTAAATCTTGGTTATCTTTTACAAAAATCTTCTCCTCTGAAACTACTGGGCCAAATTAATCCAAACTTGGCCACAATCATCTTTGGGGTATCTAGTTTAAAAAATGTGTCCAGTGACCCGGCCAACTAACCAAGATGGCCGCCATGGCTAAAAATAGAACATAGGGGTAAAATGCAGTTTTTATACGACCGCAAAATTTGAAAAATTTTTCGTCGTATATTGCTATCACGTTGGCGTCGTCGTCTGCGTCATCGTCATCGTCGTCATCGTCGTCCGAATACTTTTAGTTTTCGCACTCTAACTTTAGTAAAAGTGAATGGAAATCTATGAAATTTTAACACAAGGTTTATGACCACAAAAGGAAGGTTGGTATTGATTTTGGGAGTTTTGGTCCCAACATTTTAGGAATTAGGGGCCAAAAAGGGCCCAAATAAGCATTTTCTTGGTTTTCGCACTATAACTTTAGTTTAAGTTAATAGAAATCTATGAAATTTTGACACAAGGTTTATGACCACAAAAGAACGGTTGGGATTGATTTTGGGAGTTTTGGTTTCAACAGTTTAGGAATTAGGGGCCAAAAAAGGGCCCAAATAAGCATTATTCTTGGTTTTCGCACAATAACTTTAGTTTAAGTAAATAGAAATCAATGAAATTTAAACACAATGTTAATGACTACAAAAGGAAGGTTGGTATTGATTTTGGGAGTTTAGGTCCCAACAGTTTAGGAATTAGGGGCCAAAAAGGGACCCAAATAAGCATTTTTCTTGGTTTTCGCACCATAACGTTAGTATAAGTAAATAGAAATCTATGAAATTTAAACACAAGGTTTATGACCATAAAAGGAAGGTTGGTATTGATTTTGGGAGTTTTGGTCCCAACAGAATAAGGGGCCCAAAGGGTCCAAAATTAAACTTTGTTTGATTTCATCAAAATTGAATAATTGGGGTTCTTTGATATGCCGAATCTAACTGTCATGACTGTGTATGTAGATTCTTAACTTTTGGTCCCGTTTTCAAATTGGTCTACATTAAGGTCCAAAGGGTCCAAAATTAAACTTAGTTTGATTTTGACAAAAAATGAATCAGTTAGGTTCTTTGATATGCTGAATCTAAAAATGTACTTAGATTCTTGATTATTGGCCCAGTTTTCAAGTTGGTCCAAATCGGGGTCCAAAATTAAACTTTGTTTGATTTCATCAAAAATTGAATAAATGGGGTTCTTTGATATACCAAATCTAACTGTGTATGTAGATTCTTCATTTTTGGTCCTGTTTTCAAATTGGTCTACACTAAAGTCCAAAGGGTCCAAAATTAAATGTAGTCTGATTTTAACAAAAATTGAAATTTTGGGGTTCTTTGATATGCTGAATCCAAAAATGTACTTAGATTTTTTATTATGAGCCCAGTTTTCAAGTTGGTCCAAATCAGGATCTAAAATTATTATATTAAGTATTGTGCAATAGCAAGTCTTTTCAATTGCACAGTATTGCGCAATGGTAAGAAATATCACAATATTGCACAATATTGTGAAATAGCAAATTTTTTTTTAATTAGAGTTATCTTTCTTTGTCCAGAATAGTAAGCAAGAAATATCTAATTGCAAAATATTGTGCAATAGCAAGATTTTTTTTTAATTGGAGTTATCTTTCTTTGTCCAGAATCAACTTAAATCTTTGTTATATACAATATACAATGTATATTCACTTTTTACTACCAACTGATAAATTAAAATAATCTTTACCATTCAGTGATAACAAGCAGTTTTTTTACATCTTAATATTTTATGATTTATTTAAATGAGTAGTTATTGTTGCAAACTCCATTAGAAATTTTAATTGAGATTAGTTTTGGAATAAGGGAAAGGGGGATGTGAATAAAAAAATTGGGTTCAATTTTTCTCATTTGAAATTTCATAAATAAAAAAGAAAATTTCTTCAAACATTTTTTTGAGAGGATTAATATTCAACAGCATAGTGAATTGCTCTAAGAGAAAACAAAAATTTTAAGTTCATTAGAACACATTCATTCTGTGTCAGAAACCTATGCTGTGTCAACTATTTAATCACAATCCAAATTTAGAGCTGAATCCAGCTTGAATGTTGTGTCCATACTTGCCCCAACCGTTCAGGGTTCAACCTCTGCGGTCGTATAAAGCTACGCCCTGCGGAGCATCTGGTTGGCTTATAACTCAAAAACCAAAGCATTTAGAGCAAATCTGACGGGGTAAAATTGTTTATCAGGTCAAGATCTATATGCCCTGAAATTTTCAGATGAATCGGACAACCCGTTGTTGGGTTGCTGTCCCTGAATTGGTAATTTTAAGGAAATTTTGCTGTTTTTGGTTATTATCTTGAATATTATTATAGATAGAGATAAACTGTAAACAGCAATAATGTTCAGCAAAGTAAGATTTACAAATAAGTCAAGATGACCGAAATGGTCAGTTGACCCCTTTAGGAGTTATTGCCCTTTATAGTAAATTTTTAACCATTTTTCGTAAATCTTGGTTATCTTTTACAAAAATCTTCTCCTCTGAAACTACTGGGCCAAATTAATCCAAACTTGGCCACAATCATCTTTGGGGTATCTAGTTTAAAAAATGTGTCAGGTGACCCGGCCAACCAACCAAGATGGCCACCATGGCTAAAAATAGAACATAGGGGTAAAATGCAGTTTTTGGCTTATAACTCAAAAACCAAAGCATTTAGAGCAAATCTGACATGGGGTTAAATTGTTTATCAGGTTAAGATCTATCTGCCCTGAAATTGTCAGATGAATCGGACAACCCGTTGTTGGGTTGCTGCCCCTGAATTGGTAATGTTAAGGAAATTTTGCTGTTTTTGGTTATTATCTTGAATATTATTATAGATAGAGTTAAACTGTAAACAGCAATAATGTTCAGAAAAGTAAGATTTACAAATAAGTCAAACATGACCGAAATGGTCAATTGACCCCCTAAGGAGTTATTGTCCGTTATAGTCAGTTTTTAACAATTTTCATAAAATTTGTAAATTTTTATCAACATTTTCCACTGAAACTACTGGGCCAAGTTCATTATAGATAGAGATAATTTTAAGCAGCAAGACTGTTTATTAAAGTAAGATGTACAAACACATCACCATCACCAAAACACAATTTTGTCATGAATCCATCTGCTTCCTTTGTTTACTATTCACATAGACCAAGGTGAGCGACACAGGCTCTTTAGAGCCTCTAGTTAACCTAGCCTTTACTAATGCCAATTAAAAGCCCCGGTCAAGATTTTTAACCTAGTCTTTACTAATGCCAATTAAAAGCCCCGGTCAAGATTTTTAAGCTAGTCTTTACTAATGCCAATTATAAGCCCTTGCCTAGATTTTTAAGCTAGCATTTACCAATACCCATGAAAATCCCCTGCAGCAATAATTTTAAGCTAGGCTTTACCAAGGCCAATTAAAAGCCCCTGACAAGATTTTTATACTAGGCTTTAATCCAGGACAAACAACCTTGCCAAGAATTCTTTATACAACATAGACAATAGTTCAGTTCATCTACACAAAGACTGTTTAGATACATAACATCGGCCTTATTCCAAGCCACCGATATTTTAGATGATGTCCTTATAGTTGACCTTAGTGGTCACTATTAATGTACGTTTATTACTGAAAATAACAGGTGTTTTGCCCCTGGGTGTATGTTTTGAGTGACACAATGTATCTGACTTGTGCTGTCCATCTGTATGTTTGATGCTACCATATATAAGACAAGCTTAATGTTTAAGAATATATTTATATATATATATGTTATCATGGTTATTGGTAAATACATTGTGTGTTCAAAAGTATTGATGAACAACTGAGAACTTGATGTTGAAAGACAAAGTTAATATTGTGGTCTGGTAGGCTTGAGACATTGGGAAACTATTTTGGTAGGTTTGGGGAATTAATCTGAAAATTAAATTATAATGAATTTAGTGAAGTCCACAAATTCAGAAAATTCATGTTGTGTTTAACAACTTAAAACCAATTAATTGATTGATTGAAAAATGTCCAGTGGCAAATATTTCATGTATATTCCCACTGTATGAACTGAAGAATCTTTAAACTGTAGCTTTGCCATGGCAAAGTTTATATGTTTTGCATTGCAGTAACTTTTAAAAGATTACCTTTAAACAAATACATTGAATGTATGTTCCATTTGAATCCAAAATTTGTATTGCCTGACCACAATTAAAAGGCATTCAATTTCACCAAATGTTGTATTATATTTTGGTATAAAAGAAAACAGCTACCACTAAGGATGCTATCCCTGACAATGTTTAAACAATGGCGCTAAAATGGGCTCTGATTTTGGCGCTAAAATGTCCCCTAGTAGTTTCATTTTTTCGCCAAAATGTCCAGCGCCCTATGAAATATAGATGTTAAGTTACTTTGATACAAGCAACTTATGAAACATGGTACCATTTAAACAGCAACACAAAAATTGTCAGCATTAGAAATATATTTTTTCACAATTTTGTCTTTTTTTCTTTCCAAATTTTGAATGTCTGAAATTAAAGGATGTATGTTTGATACACAACTTACATACATTACATGGCTAAATACAGTAACTATCATAGGATATAATTTATCATTAAAAATTGATGAAACAATTGTTCTTTTATTTTACCATTTCTTAATTGATTCAATAGTCTTATACTAATGATGAACATTTTCACTAAACAAGAGGGCGTTTCCCGGATTTTCCACCTTTGACTTCCCAAACATAATTATACATGTATTGCATTCATAAAATAATAATTTATTTTCAATGCGTATGCAATCTGACAAATAGTTGTTGTATCTGTTTGGACATTATAAATTTTTTTCGAGATATTTATGATATATAATTTGTATATGATATTTATGAATGAATAAAACAAATGAAGGAGATCCATTTGTTATCTTTTGACATATTTATACATGTACATGTAGTCGGTATTTTTGTAAACACTTTTATTATGGGAATCAAAGCAAAGTAGAGGAAATTGTCTTTACGAGAGACTAAAATTATTGATTTAATTGTTTTAACCCTGTTTGAGTGCAGTTTGCTTATACTTGTAGTATATAATTGCGTAGCATATACATAGATAGTTAGCTTATACTAGTACTTGTATATAATTGCTTAGCAATAACAGTGATATATCACAAAAATAACTGAATTGGATATTTTCTGTGCTTTTTGCAGTCAGCTCTTGAATGGTGACACCTTTTGACAGGTAAAAATGATTTGATTAGCTGTTATTTTTATTTTACATATTGGATGTGTTTGCTGTGGATATATAATTGTTTTTGTTTTGCTGGATAGATTTTAACGGCTAAAGGTGTGTAGTTTTTGTGTTTATAAAAAAAATACCGGTAAATAGACATCTTTGTTTTGTTTTTAGCTGATAATGTATATTCACGTACACTGGATATTGCTGCTACATATATTGTATTAGTAGAAACACATGGCCAGGACAATTAAGTGTACTGTATATTGTTTTTTTTTGTTTTTTTTTTCAATTTGAAACATATTCCTGTACGCTCTCTTACACTGTGTATGTTCTCGTACACTGGATATTGTTGCTAACTATATTGCATTGTTCAGTTCACTGCATTAGTAGAAATGCATGACAGGGACTATTACGGGTACTGTTAATTATTATTATTTATTTTCTTTTACACATATATTACTGTACATGTTCCTGTATATTATGGTACACAATTCTGTATATTCTTGTACACTGGATATTTCTATATATTCTTGTACATTGGATATTGCTGTACATGCATCTGTAAATTCTTGTACACTGGACATGCTGTACATGTTTCTGTTTATTCTTATACACTGGATATTGCTGTACATGTTTCTGTATATTCTTATGCACTGGATATTGCTGTACATGTTCCTTATATTATTGTACACTGGATATTGCTCAGTACATCATCATTTCCTTGATATTCTTGTACACTGGATACTGCTGTACAATTTCCTGTATATTCTCCTGCACTTGATTTTGCTGTACATGTTCCATTCATGACAGACAATTTAGTGTACTGTACATTATTTTTTTAGGTGTTTGTACTGTTAATTGCTTCCTTTATACTTAAGAAATTAAGTTGTATGGGAGAGCCAGACATTGAACTGTAGGTAACAGCAATATCCAGTGTACAGGGATATGCAGTTAAATAAAAAAGCCATATTAAAATTAAAACTATTCTCGTCAATATAATATATCTATGTAATGTATATGTATGTAAAAAAAAATTTAGTCACAATATGTAACCATACAGTTAACAGATGATTTTTCTTTAGTCACAATGACACATTTAGTGCAAAATGATATGTATTGTTTATAAAATTTAATCATTTTTTGATGTAACAACTCCCTCAGACAATGTATAAAATCAACAAAAAAAAACTTGGTTTCCCATAAATACTACTAAATCAAAGTGGAACATGATGTCAGAAAACAATCCTTTTCTAGCAACTCTGACGTAATTATTTAAATGAGAAAAGTTGTTTAGTTTCTTGTTCATACTGAAGGTCGACAAGCAGGTAATATCATTGCATTCAAAATTTTATTTTATTTTATTGAAGAAATATTGTATTTTGGTTAGAATAATTTAATTAAAAAATCTGCTACTAAATTGTTTCCCCAAGTTCTATACAGATGAAAGGCGTTACTAGTGTCCAAAGGAACTCTTTATTGTTAGCTATGACATTGCTTTTTTGAACAATTTTTACATATATGTAACACTCCCTAACGTGTCCTTCCCCCAAAACGTGTCTGTGCTCCCCAAACGGGTCCGTAATATTCAATATTCCCCAAACGTGTCCGATTTGATAACCCCCAAACGTGTCCGCTAATTGTTATTCGCCAAAACGTGTCCACTTTTACACGCCAGAACGTCTCATGTCTTTTAGCACTAATACATGCCTGGCCGTCCTAAATCAACAGCGTTTACGGCAATTCTATGATTGGGGATACAGTTGAGGAAGTGGTCATTTGTAGTTTGTTCAATGCCAGTTGTGTACAATGAGCATAAACAAATATGCCAAATTTAATCTGTAACATATAAATTGACTTTTGACTGAAATTGACTGATTATTGTTCAGTTGCAAGCATTTCATGTGCATTTTGAGCAACCATACATATAATTCTTGTACTGTTAAATTAATTGTTTACTATGTAAATTATTTTGTACTAATAAACTCCGTTGATGCCTTTTATATTCATTCAAATATTGCATGGTTTTTTTTTCCAACAGAATTGGCTTCCCTTCTTTCAACAGTTCTGATATTTTGAAAGCTCCTAAAATCATAAACTGGTTATCATTTTTTTTTTTAATAAATTTCAGGTTTCGAACATTACTAAAGACACACGGACAAGAGACATAACGTCCAGTGCCAAACATTTCATGCATTATTTGAATGATATCATGTTAGCAATAAATGCATTTGTCATTTCTGGGCCCTTTAAAGCTTACTATGCGGATGGGCTTTGCTCATTGTTGAAGGCTGTACGGTCATCTATGCTAGTAGCTGTCAATTTATGTGTCATTTGGTCCCTTGTGGAGAGTTGTCTCATTGGCAATCATACCACATCTTCTTTTTTATACTGAAGTTAGGTTCTTTTATTATACCAAGACTTTAAGATTGGGCCTAAAATTTTACGGTTTTTCGGGATTAACACAGTCTAGTTTGGATTTTAAACTATAAAAAAATAAGAGTTTATTAAGTAGAAAACGATTATTTTATGACCATGTTAAAAATGCACAAAGAATGGGACATTCTCCCTACACGAGTTATCTGATTTAATATCTACAATTTAACTGAGCATTTACATGCAACATAGCTGAACAAAAGCCCCCAATTTTACTCAGGTTATACTGTCGGTTTAGAAAAAAAGGCCTAATGTTATTTTTCTATTTTTCAATGAATTAGTAAAATGAGTATTCATTAATTCCATTTGGGGGATTGGACACGTTTGGGTGCTTAAAAAAATGACACGCTTTGGCGCTGTTTTACAACTAGACATGTTTTGCAGTTCAGTGACGTCGATGTAGATACATTTGGGGGAATCAGACACGTTTGGGGGAAGGACATGATTCTGAGTATAACATGTATACTGTCAGAGTATATTTAATGTCACAATTTTTTTTTGTTGATATCTGTAAAAGTCATACAAATCAAGAAAAGGATTGACAAATCTAAAAATAAGTCCTGTCTGTAACAGTATGTGACATCTCATGTCAGTTAAACTGCTTTGTTTTTATTAATAACATAACCCCTCTACCTCTCTAAGAGTGTTAAGTCAACTGTTGATTTTTTATCCCAATTGTTCAAGATTTGTAAAACCCTAGTTTTTATTCAATGTAGGCAATTTTCTTTACTTTTTTTGTGCTTAATTTAATTCTCTTTCATGTGACAAATTTATTCAACCTATTTAACTTTTCATTAGTATTCATGAGTCTTAGACATAAATTTCAAATTTGACATCATAATTTGAAATGAATTATTAGTTGCATTTTGACATCAAAATTAATTTGTCATTTTATTCTTTTGGTCTCCATGGAATGCTATTGCACATTTAGATGATTTTGTTTTGAAAAAATGACACCAATGTTTTTGGCAGAAGCAGATTTGCAGAGGATAACATGCAAAGTGTGGGGATTTCATCTCCTTCAAAGGCCCTCTGTCATAAAACTACTCAGGACTTGGAGGACAAGATTTGTGCTCGAAAATCCAAATCCAATAATAGGATATGGTTTATTTCTGAGTCTGAATTTCGATAATCATGATCGAAAGTTTCATGGCCCCTAGGCCAGGTTTGACTTAGTCTTGAAGAGGGAGATTTTCAAATTCTGGAAAAAACCATAACAGTTAGCTCCCATTGATTTTTATGGACAGAACACACCAATGCAATGGACCAATGTTCCAAAAAAATACCCATTATATTCATATGGACAGTAATTTCACACCAATGCACTGGACATAACAAACTCCCATTATATATTTGTGGACAGTTGTTTGACACCAACACAAGACCAAACAAGCTTCCTTCATATATGTTAGGACAGTTATTTCACATAAATGCACTGGACCAATCAAGCGCACATTATAAATGTAAGGCCAGTTATATCACACCAATGCACTGGACCATAAACCAGCTCACATTATATATATATATATATATATATGGGGCCCTTTATAGCATGTTGTTCAGTGTGAGCCAAGGCTCTGTGTTGAAGGCCGTACCTGTTGACCTTTAATGGTTTACTTTTATAAATTATTATTTGGATGGAGAGTTGTCTCATTGGCACTCATACCACATCTTCCTATATATATATATATATATATATAAGGACAGTAATTCACCTTAATGCACTGGAGAGACTGGACCAACATTGCTGAGGTGACTTGTTTTGACAAATGACTATGTCCGTTAGTAATGTAATTAAGTGTTTAAGATGAATGTTTTACACTACTGGACAAGTAATAAAGTTATGTGTGTATACTGTATGTCAATGTATTCCTTACTTGTAATTGTACGATGTATCTTTCATTCAATCACAGTTAGTTTCATCTACTGTAAGTTTCAAGTTGGCTTTGGACTTTGGTCTACTTGTTTTATTTCAAGTTTGCTTTAGAACCTGTATGGTAACACCTGATGGTAGCTGGAACAATATAGCTTTTCGATCAATGAGTGCACATTTTTTTGGAGAAGGATTATTTTCTTGTAATTATTCGTCACAATTTTGCCAGTTTTAAAACATTTTTTGTGGAAGTATTACTTATTTTTTATGCACGGTTGCACATTTTATACTTTTCTGGAAGTTAGATTTAAAGTTTTGATAAAATTATCAAAGTGTTTGTTATTTGTGATGAATCCTACATTTATTTATATAATTGTCAATTGGATTTATCAGGCTGGTAAGAACTTGTTTATTTTTATTTGTTATTTAGTTTATCTTTAGTTTTAAAAACAAAGCTACAATTTAGTTGAATAGCCATAGAAACTTCCTTGAGTTCGAGAGACCAAAAATGATCTGTTAATAGCTATTTTCATATAGGGAAATACCATGAGATCTAAATTGCTTATGAGGTCATCACATCTTCATTTTACTTGACTTAAAGAAGACTCTATCTCAGCTAACTAGTTGTGATGTTAAACAGTACACACACAGATATATAAAATAAAAGATTTTTTAACAAAATGCTTAAATGAATTTTTTTTTGTTGCCTATTAAAACACTATAAATCTCTCACTTTTTAGCATCATTTTAAGAGTGGTTTCTTATTTGGCAACCAAAAGATAAATTTCAAATTTTATCAATATGCTGAATTCATTGTTGGAAAACCTCTTAGAATCTTTTCATTGTATGATACTGTAGATTCATTATTATTCCTTGGATACCAATTTTCGTGGATTTCGTGGGTACAGATAAACCATGAAATTCAATGTTCAACGAATGACGAATTTCCTAAGGTTTTGTATACAGACTTCAGCAAAACCACGAAATTAAATATCCACGAATATACAAGTTTTCCTTAATCCATGAAAATTGGTACCCACGAAAATTAGTCATTTTCAGGGCTGTTACTTATCAATGCATCTGCAAAATTAGAAATAACAAAACCCACATCTACTTATAATCATTACGGTAACTAAGGGAAAAATAGTTGTATTTATAACTTATAAATGATTTCCTTAAATTTTATGAAAATATGTATTTAATCAGGAAGTTTTCATATACAGAAGTTAACTTTTTTATGTGTATAGTTGTATAGTTTCTGAAAAGTAAGTTTATTGTACAATGTATGGTAGTATTGATCTGATATAAGTAAAAATGTTACCATAATAAATGTCTGCTTGAAGACTGATTGATAAGATTGAATGATTACAAAACAAACTGACTAAAACTAATTTGTTCATCAAAATTTGACAAATATTTACTTTTCTTTGACAAAAATATAAGCATTCAATACTTGAACCACACACTTTTTAGTAAAACATTCATTGGATATATATAGCAGTTTTGCAAACACTTATTTTGATCATTGATAAGTTTAAACATTAAAAATAGAAAGTGCAGATAACTACATTTAGCTGATTTTACAGAGTTATCTCCCTGTTGTGTTATTTACCACCTTAAATGATACAGAGGGGCATCGGTTGCCAAGTGATCTAAGTTGTAACAAATGAATCCTTTGCCTGTCAAAACTGAGATTGTAAGTTTTGCTAACGGCACGTGGCACTTTAAATTCAATCAAATCAAGAGGATTGTCAGTTTTCCTTTTAGAGGTCTTTTGCTCTCTTTGATCACTTGATCCACCAATAAAGTTGCCACCATAAGATAGCCCTTGTGTTTAAAGTGGAGTTACACTGATTGATCTTGTAAATGAACTTTTTAAAAATACTATTGTTATCACATTTTGTCATATGTTTTATATTACAATTTTGTCAGCTTATTGGAGATTCCATATTATAAGGTTATTGCATTGGCATTCATACCACATCTTCTTATATCTATATAATATAGGGTTATTGCATGAATATTGGGGAATATTGTCCCGAGTAGAATTTTATATTGCACGAGCTTGCGAGTGCAATATATGTTCTACGAGGGACAATATTCCCAAATATTCATGCAATAACCCTTTTATTGTATAGCACTATAATATTTGAGAGTAAAAATTGGTTTAAACTAAGATTTTGTCGTTGATGACGTCATGAATTTTGAAGATTTATTGTACTAGTGCAATATTAGAATTTATTGCACGCTAACTTTTGGTTACGTTCTGTGGGAAATATTATATTGCTATGCAATAATATAGGGTTATTGCATACATATTGGGGAATATTGTCCCGAGAAGAATTTCGTATTGCATGAACTTGCGAGTGCAATATATGTTCTACAAGGGACAATATTTCCCAATATTCATGCAATAACCCTTTTATTGTATAGCAATATAATATTTGAAAGTAAAAATTGGTTTAAACAAAGATTTTGTCGTTGATGACGACATGAATTTTTAAGATTTATTGCACTTAAGTGCAATATTGGAATTTATTGCACTCTAACTTTTGGTTACTTTCTGTGGAAAATATATTGACGCTATGCAATAATATAGGGTTATTGCATGAATATTGGGGAATATTGTCCCGAGTAGAATTTTATATTGCACGAGCTTGCGAGTGCAATATATGTTCTACGAGGGACAATATTCCCCAATATTCATGAAATAACCCTTTTATTGTATAGCAATATAATATTTGAAAGTAAAAATTGGCTTAAACTAAGATTTTGACGTTGATGACGTCATTAATTTTGAAGATTTATTGCACTAGTGCAATATTGGAATTTATTGCACTAGTGCAATATTGGAATTTATTGCACGCTAACTTTTGGTTACTTTCTGTGGGTAATATTATATTGCTATACAATAATAGGGAATATTGTATAAAATAGAAGCATATATATTGCTTGAGCTTGCAAATACAATATGTATACAGTAATAAGAGGGATAGTGTGCAATTATGACTGAGCAAAGCTTAAGGTGGTACCTAACACTACAGGGATATAACTCTGTAAAGTCAGCTAAATGTTTTGATTGCGTTGTGTTGTAAGGGAATATTAAGGTTCTCAGTGATCAAAATTGGTGTTTGTCAAACTGCTATATAACCAGTGTAATTTTTCTGATAAAAATGGTTGGCTCAAAAGTTTTGAAATTTTGAAATTTTTGTTAAAGTGTCAAAGTATATACTTTGTCAAAATTTTATGAAAATTAAACGAGCCAAATTAATTTTAATAAAAGTGTTGGGTACCACCTTAAAAAAACTTTTCTTCAACATATGTTTGCTTTGTCACTTATGATGTTCAGGGTTTAAGACTATAATTCATTTGCTCATGTATAGTCTCATCAATTTCTTCCTTTTATCTCTTGTAGAACTGAGACTTCACAGCTGGAAGTACCAGTGGACAAGAAATTAAAATGGCTTCTGGGAAACTTGGAACAACATAGCTTTGGTTCTGACCTGTCACAGAACACAGCAACCAGCAACTCTAGTGATATAAGGTTAGTATCAAGAGATTTTACAGAGTACTTGTTGTATCTTTTTTCCCCTGAGGTGGTCGTTGAAGAGTATGTTAAACTTCAATCTTAATTGACTTGTTTTGGCAAATCATTGCAAATAGTTCCTGCCCAAGGTCTTGGATCTGTTCATGTACTCTGTCCCTATTACTCCATCAGTACAAACGGTTCACAAGGATATACTCAAGACTGCTGAAAATGGCATTAAAAACAAACAGTCAATGGATTTGAAATCAAAACAGGAATACCTTGGCATCCTGGGTAAAAGATGTGGCAGGAAACCAGACTGTCACAAAAGGACACTGTACTTAAATTGGGGAGGGTACCAGAATGGTCCTCTTGTACACTGTTACAAATTAAAATATTTAAGTGTAGGATGATATATTTTTTTTGACATGTAGAAACAATTTTGCTTTCAACTAAACAGTGCATGGGTGTAACTGTTAATACAACTGTCATAGGTTGTCTTGTTTTTGTAAATAGAAATAAACAATGATGCAATAAACGAAAATTTTCTGTTTACATTGTGAAAATTTATTTAGAATATGTTGTCAAGTAGCAGGGTAACTCTCCTAATTTTAATGATCCTCATAAAACTTTAAATAGTATGCAATTTAATTATCAGTGGCAGATCCAGTGGGGGAGGGGTGTTTCCGGGGGTTGGAACCCCCCTTTTTTTTGGACGATCAATGCATTTGAATGGGAGCATATACTTGGAACCCCCTCCCTTTTACTCTGGGTTGGGAATCCCCCTTTTTAAAATGGCTGGATCCGCCCCTGTTTATTGCAGCAAAGTTATGAAATAAAATTCAGCTTTCTCTAAAACTAGAAAAAGAGTGGTTAAAGGAAAACATTTTAAAAATGATAGAGCAGTGTACAAAATAATAATATATGGAATTTGGTGCATGTTTCAAATGAAGTATAATTTATCATCAACAAAAATAAACTACTAAAAGTCATCTTGAGTTAACATAATAGACAAGTACAATTAGGATATGGTAATTTTCTCCAAGTCATTTTAGCCATTTTGCTAACCAATATAATGTGATTCGAAAGCACATTTATTCACATCTAAGTGCACTAGGACTTTGTTAACCCAATTTTTTTGGGTCTCAATAATCTTTTAACATTTATCTATAGTAGCCTGACATTACCGGATCCAGGAGGGTGGTTCTGGGCTTGGAACCCCTCCATTTTTGGGCCGATCAATGCATTTGAATGGGGACATATAGTTGGAACCCCCCCTTTTTGTCCTGGGTTGGGAACCCCCCTTTTTAAAATGGCTGGATCAGCCACTGCCTGAATTATGATAAAAGAATGCAGTTTTCCGTAGTATTACATGTACCCTCAAATTTCAGCATTTTCTTAAACACAACATAGTAACTATGATATTTCAATTGCTATATAGGGGTATCTAGTGTTTTATACTCAATATCTTTGGCGTTAGGAGGAGAAAATTAGAATGCCTGAATGTTATATGTCAAAAGTCTTCTTTACAAATGTCACATGTGTACTATTATACTCGATATGATTGTTTATCTACGCTACATATACAAACTAGAAAACAAAACTGAATTAAATTTCGGTGAATTCATTTCATAAAATTTGTTTATTTACGCTACAAAAACAAACAAGACAATAAAACTGCTTTAAATTTCGGTGAAATAATTATGTAATATAGGGCAAATATGGACTTTATCATATCATATTTGATCATATGTTAAGTAGGAAGTTGAAATTGTTAAAGATTGTCAGCGATACTGATCAATGGTAAAAGGTTATCAGTAAAATATATGATCAAGATTCGTGTTCGTAGATTAGCTTCTTCCTGGTGTAGTCGTTAGGTAGTGGAAAAAAAGTGAGTATTTTATTTGTCATTTGATAGTAAGGGATTTTTTTGTTGTTTAATTATTTTCATAAATACTATTTTTTTGTGGTTTTGAGAACAAATTTATTTTGGTGGAACTTTGATTTGATTTTGTGGTTTTGCAAAAGTCTGCATAACAAGCTTTTAGAAAATTGTACTATGTTGATATATTTTGGTGGATGTTTGATTTTATGGTTTTGCAAAAGTTTGCAAATATAAGTCTATATAAAATTTGTATTGTTGAAAATGTAAATTTGTTGTTTACAAAAATCTGTAAAATCCACAGAAATTAGAATCTGATATTAAACAATCTTTCCACAGTTACAATATTTCATTTTTATGGAGTCAAAATTTTTTAAATATGTCATTTTAGAGGGTTATTTTTAGCTTTGGAAGTCTGGCTGAGAAGGATGTGTATTTATAGGTCGTAACAGGGTTTATATTGGGGTTTAATTTTAGATTTATTTATTAAATTTAAAGTTGATTTTGAAAACAAACAATATAAGGTTGACTGAGGTTCAAAGGAAACTTTATATTTTTTGCTGTACTTTACTGTAAATGTAAAATATTATATATACAATTTAATGGTAAAGTTGCTTATTTGAGGCCTTATAAGACTTTTTTTATCTGCCTTGCTTCACAATGCAAAATTTGGTATAAAGTAGTGGTCTGATTTTGAATAGTTTATATAAACATGATAAACCATAAGCAATTTTTGGGATACGATTGCTTTCAAGCAATCTGTAGACTTATAACAGTGGCTCAGGTCAATGCCCTCACGAAAGAGTTAGGAATGGGGTTCCTCCTAGAATTAACGTAGGAAAATAGGTGATAAGATATGAAGTGAAATACCTTCTCTCACTCCAAGTCTCGGTGACTGCTGTGGAAAGTCACTTGGAATTGAAAGTAAGAAAATACATTGTTCATACACTTGTATCTGGGATTGGCTAAGCCTATTAGTTTTATGCAACTATTCAGATTACGTAAATTACATTTTACATGTACAGTTGAATTAGTTTTGAAAATAATATTATCCAGCTACATGTATACATGTGACAATGAAAACAATGGCAATCGTATCCCTCAGAGCAATCTGCTCTTTGATTTCTTATTCGAATCTAATGAAATTTTGTAAACAAGCTTTAGATCAATACAAATTCTCGGAAGATTGAAGATGGGCCTTGTTTGTTAATTTTGCATGGGATGTCTTTTACTTAAACCATGCACAAATTTCCCACATATTATCGCTATTTTGTGCATTTTTCCTTTGATGATTTTTTGTGATAATTTTTCATAATGCTAAAGTACTCGCTAGAAACCACAGATGCACATTGGGTCGCTAATGAAATTGACAAAGTCATCATAGGTAAAATAGCGATAAACAGATTATCATTGGTCATCTCAATTTGATTGCTTTTCTTGGTTTCAGTCGGTTTTGGCTCAAGCGAGAAAATCAATATCCTTGAGATGGTCAATGATAATCTATAACTATCTGCTTGTCACATTTTGATAGTGTTGAAATAATTCACAACTTGACGCATGCTTTTAAAATTAATAATTAATATATAGCTAAAACATAATAGTAGGTTTTTAAAGACCTTGATCGGCCATGAGGGTCCTGCACAGTTAGCCAAGTATTAAAGTTTAGTTACCCTTCATCCTGGTTGTCCCCAGTATATTGCAAATCCTACCTATAGTATTAATTGTTAATTTTGTCATGTTTGTAATATTTGCAACTGGACATAAAGAAAATAATAATTAATCAATTTCTAAAAGTTTGGTTTGTAAACTTTGAAAACTATCAAAGTAGTGGAATGGCCTTTTATTTGAAATCCTTTATTGAATGTTTTTTTTTAAGTTATTTAATTTTCTCTTTCATAATGGAGATAATTGATCAAATTGAGTCATTTCAACTTTTTCCTGTAAGAGAAAAATTCAGTGAGTCAAGAAATGTTAAAGCCACTTCAAAATTTGATGATCGAAAAATAAATAAAATAAGATTTAGCATTTTATCTCTCCCTGTTTAAATAAGCACAACATGTATGCAGTTTGCACCTTTAGACATTTACCTGTCTCAGTCAATATGTTACCTGTTCATTACGTTACTATAAATAGAATTCATGTTAATTTCTTTTCAACACTGTACTTTTGTACTAATTACCGCCGTAGGCCCCTGTTTCAGGGTCGAGTTTGATGTTTGGTTGCTGTCCAGGTTTACATGATGTTTAATGAAGGTAGTTTAATATACTTTAAAGAGATTTTTTTTAATGTTTTATGACAACAGGTTAAAATCAATTGCCTTACTTTTGAAAATTCTTTTGAGATCATAAGCAGTTATTTAATTAAAGGTAGAAATTATGGAAGTTCATGTACCATTGTCTTAAGTGCAAACATTTAAATTATTGTTTTGTTGATTGCAAAAAGTTTAAGAAAATGAATTTTAAGTTTTATTTTTTTTTTGCAGTGAAATTATGTAATTTATGAGTATTTAATCAACTTTTCATTTTGTTTTGTTTAAAGCTAATTTTGCATATCAAAAATAATGAAATAAAACAGATCGATTGTGTGTATACATGTAAGTGTGCAAATAAATAGTCCCAGGGAAGACATTACCTCATTGAAACCTATTTCAAATGGGAAAAATCTTCTTCAGTTATGTAAAATTTGGTCCCAAAATTAAGAGCAATATTCATTTCTTCTTACTGGTAGATAATTCAGGGGGTTAGGGGTTGGGGTTAAAGGGGGGGGGGGGGGGGGGGGGTGATCAAAGCAGTAAGATACTTTAAAATCTTTTGAAATTAAATAAAACTAAAAAAAACAAGAAAAAAATGTTCAAAAATTCAACCAGTAGACACAAAAAAGAAAACTCTAAACAATTTTATTATAACAAAACATATAAGGTAAAAGGAAAGAAAATAGCAGGGACCTCTGTTGACAAATGGTTTAAGTAGCTATTGTCTGTGTTCTCTGTAGCCTGTTAGACTGAGGTTGTGAATTCAAAGCTCATGCGCTCTGACCATTCTACTCAAGATCTTCATTGATTTGGATTGCCAGATATTTTTCTGAAGATCTCTATTCTCCCTTTGAAGTTTGAACCCCAGCTTTCACCACCAATAAAAACTTGTCCCCATTATGTAGCCTTGCGTGCTAGAAGAGGCTTTAAACCCAAACAATCTAGCAAATATGGATGACTAAAATGAAAGGGCATAAATGTCCAAATCACATAAGAACAGGAATTATCTTTTGAAGAATTACCATTTTATCATAGAAGTGAGAGGTTTAGATAGCTACAAAATCCGGTTTAATCCAACATTTTCTGCATAAGAATAAAATGCATATACCAAATCAGGAATATCAGGGCAGTTGTTATCCGTTCAGTTAATGTGTGAGCTTTTGATTTTGCCATTTGATTAGGGACTTTTCTTTTGAATTTTAGATATTTTTATTATTTACTTTCTTAAAAATCTCAGTAATAAAAAACAGAACAGTTGATGTTTAAATAACTTTATAACCCCCACATCTCAATTCTTTTTTCATATACAAGCAAATAGGGAAAAGACCAAAGATTTTGTTCTTTATTAACAAACCTACATCCTGATTGTAAATCATGTTGGTATAATTCTCAAGCAAATCCAGACATCAAACGATAAAAACTTAGAGTTACTAGATCCAGATAATATTATCAGTGTAAACAAACAGAGCCCCTCTTTTGTATGCAATAGACTCACTAAAATTTTGGTTTAAGGAATGCTTTGATATTTATGTCATAAATTTATTAGCTAAAAATATTTTATCTGACGATAAAGGAAAAATATTAGCTGACTTGTTTGTTCAAATGTTTGTTTCTTTACAAAATTTTCTTTACCCATTGTGTGTAAAGGTGCAAGTAAGTCCATTTACATCTTCAGTGTATGATTATACAAACAAACAGAATATAATAAATAGTATAAATACAATGTACCATTATGGACTCTACCGTACTACAGACTCACCAGGCGTTGGTTCACTTTCGTTTGTAAATGTACCATTATTGTATATAAATACTGTAGAGCTATTTATTTTTTTGGTGTGGTACACTAGGGCTGTATACGATAAATGGCTGACCCGTGTTAAGAGAGAGCCATATCTCTTGCACGTTGAAGACACCCTTGTAGATTTTGAAAAAGAGCAGGCTAATGCCGCTACAAGGCTGCACTCGCACCCACAAAGTGGAAAGGGATTAATATAAGTTGCAAAACTTGTTTCCCAATCCACTATAATTAAATATGTTTAAACTAAGGGCTGTATATCCAGTCATGGTCATTAAAAATGACCACCATTGTGTGGTTAAAATTTTGTGGTTTTGTCTCTGAAATAATCAATTTAATAGTGCTTTTTCAAAAATGACAAACAATTGTATACAGAGTTGACATAAAAAATTAATGTCAGTCAGGATTGCAGAAATGCATTTGATATTTTTCCAAGCCTCAAGTTCCCTTTGGCACGTTCCTGTGTCTTTTGAAGACAATATATAACTTAGGATTTTCACAATGGTATTAAATACTATAAATGGTGCAATGTTAACAGGTGTTAATTTTTATTGATTTATCATTATACAAGGAAGGTACATGTATGAAAAATATTCTGCATAACATCTGTCATAATTTGACAAAATAGATTACAGTAATCCATAACAATCCCTTTTATCTCATGTATGTATTGTGCAATGTTGATTTTTTATTTTTTTATTGCAAAATGGATTTAAACCATTGGATATTTAAATTGTCATTGATTGTTCTCATGGACCTCCCTCTCTAGAACAATGTATAAAATGGTGTCAAGATTTAGGACTAGAAGTTTTGACTTTTTTAGTTTTATCATCTGGGAATAAAAAAAAATGTAAGTTATAAAAAGCAATTGATTGAACGAGGAATTTATTTCTTCTTTTCACCATTGAGCGCTTACTGGATCGATGCATTGACTTTCCATGGATAGCAATTTTCTTGGATATATTGGTGGATATTTGATTGGATATATTGGTGGATATTTGATTGGATAGCTTTGTCAAAGACTACATACAAGTCTATTGAAAATCTGTACTTTGTTGACGTGAGAAAATAACAAATGTAGAACAAATACAGTAGTCAACACTTCGGTGTTGACATGAATATCAATAATGTGGTCATTTTTATAAATTTCCTGTTTACAAAACTTTGAATTTTTCGAAAAACTAAGGATTTTCTTATCCCATGCATAGATTACCTTAGCCGTATTTGGCACAACTTTTTGGAATTTTGGATCCTCAATGCTCTTCAACTTTGTACTAGTTTGGCTTTATAAATATTTTGATATGAGCGTCACTGATGAGTCTTATGTAGACGAAACGATCGTCTGGCGTACTAAATTATAATCCTGGTACCTTTGATAACTATATACAGAACGTGAAAAGATTTTATAAAATAGACGTCATGATTTCTTTTAGTGATTTCATTATCAGAAAATTTATAAAAATTGTATGTCATTTATAGGAAATGTAAGAAAAAATTGACTTTTAGGATCGTAAGACCCTCATGTACTAATAATTCACCAGCAGTGGTATCAACTTAAAGTTTGTAAATCAGAAGTAAAAATTTGCCATTTCTGCAGGGCTTCATGCACATTTCTGGATTAACCAAGTTCACATGAAACGCCTATAGTGAAATGTTAAGTGGGACAGCTAGGCATATAACTATGCAGTAAAGTTAAATTTAGTCTAGTTGAGTCCAGTATATGTATAGAGGTAAATATAAGGATATCGAATGAGTGTAGTATGAAAAAAAAATAAATAAACCTGAAAATTCAAATGTTTATCATTTCACCTACTGTGGATAGATATAGGAAGATGTGGTGGATTCATTTTTATTCACTGGATACCAATTTTCATGGATTGTATTGGTACAGATGATTTATGGATTCAAATAGGCTTGTATGGAGACTTTGGCATATCATAAAATTGAATATCGACTTAAATATATTCTCATTCCGTGAAAATTGGTACGCAGGATGAATCCACTATGTTGCAAAATTATAATTTTCATTGTTCATCTTTAATTAACCTAACATAAATCTCTTCTTCTTTTTCAGTGTTGATATGCTATTAAATGAAAGATCTAATGATCCAGAAGAAATCTTGACAAATCTTGGTTTTGGAGAGGGTGAGCAGGGAGACAATCCGAACGTAAGAATTCCAGGACGATTCAAAGTTGACCAATCAGGAGCAGAAGGTGTGTCAATCACAGAATTTCTTGGTGACAATCCTGAACTTTCTCAATTACTCCAGGCAATATCTGATCAACAAGAAGGTGGAGGAGAAAATCTTGAACTTGATACAAAAGATATGGATGCCATGATGGCTGCTGGTCAGGGTAAGTTATCTCCCCTGTATTACCTCACATTCCAAGCTCTCTGCCTACTGTTTGATTCAGTACCATTACATTATATAGATTTTAAAAGACTTGCAGAGTTGTTGGAATATACAGAGCATAATTTGGAAAAATCAAAATTTGTGTTTTTTTCTTTGTTGACTAAATTGGAAAGTTCATCATCACCTAAAGAAAAGAAGATGAACAAAGATACTGTTAAACCTGGAACTTTTAAAAAGAGTTTTAAGTTTTTGAAAAAATCAGAACCTGAGACAATTCTGAAAGAGGTGACAGACATACCAGATGTCCTGGTTGAGTTAAACAGGGAAGCAGCCCTAACAAAAGAGAGCAAATTACACATACAGGGGTCCAGTTCAGTACAAAGACCAAATACAGAAGACAGCAAAGTACAAATAAAAGGGTCCAATTTTCTTCAAAGACCAAACACACTACAGATCAGCACAGAACCCCCGATGATAGAACTCGCTTCTTTCCGAAGTCTGTCATCTGAAGAAACACCTTCACCGACTATTTTTAGAAAATGGAAACTTTCTTCTAATGAAAGTCTTGTTTGAATTTTGTTATTCTTGCCAACTTTTTTCTAGTTGTTCTCATTTATAAATTTATGAAATATATGATTTTTGTTTTTGTGGAGCGATAACAATTTGTATTTTGGTAGATTTTTTGTTTCGTTGAGTAGACAAGGTGTGTATGGTAGCCTGTAGAACATGTGTACTTTTTACAATTCAATTTTGTGGTTCACCTTTACTCACCAAATTTGGTGTTAGACTATTAATTTACTGCCTCCTATTCTTGCCAACTATATTCTGTTTGATTTAATGATGAAAGAAAATTTGCAATAAACAACATTATTTTTATAATAGTTTTTCAGTATTTTTGAAATGTTTTAAAGTAATTAGCTTGAGAAACAATAATGTAAATCATTTGTAATGGGAGATAACTGTTAGAGAAACTATTTGGAATTAACTGTGTAGAGCATTAAAACGCAGTTTTTGTTTTAAAAAAGTTTTTTTCTTTTTTAAGAATTGCATATATGTCAAATATGGTTCAATCAGAATGCCAATGCAACAGTTTAAATGAAGTTGTATTAACTCAAAATGTTTTATTTTTATAACTAGAGTCATTTTGTTTAACCCAGTAAGCAATATTTTTTTAATTTTTATTCTTTTTTTTATTTTTATTTTTATTCAGTAAGCAATATTTTGTTATTTTGTCCATTCAGTCAAAAGTATAGAGGGTAATATTTTGTTTCTATGGTAAGCCTCATTCAGTCAAAAGTTTCTAGGGTAATATTTTTCAATACTCACTGGGGTAATATTTTACAATACTCACTGGGGTAATATTTTTACAATACTCACTGGGGTAATATTTTACAATACTCACTGGGGTAATATTTTTACAATACTCAAATATCAACCAATGCCATCGAATCTTTAATATCAGGTTGTGTACTGTTATAGACAAATGTGTTATATTTTTAAAGGAAATATTATCATGTATATTTTATAAATGTTGTGTTCATAACCTTTATGTGTTCATAATTACATTTCATGTTTTATACTGCAACCATATATGTTATTTGCGCAGTCAAATTCCATTGAGCATGTACATTTATGAAATCATTAACCGTTCAACTCATGTTTTATACTGCAACTATGCTATTTTTGCAGTTAAATTGCATTGATCTTGTAAGAATTTGTGAATAACAGTCACTTGTATGTTAAGTAACCTTTTTTTTAAATTTTGAATTTGCAATTGTAAAGTTAAGTCAAACCAGAATTTGAAAACGATTTAGTTCTAATATATAGCATTATGCCCTTTATATACGTACATAGCAAAAAGTCCCATAAAATCTAACTTGAGGAAAACTCAAAATCAGCATTTTTAATTTCCTATGGAAATTAATATTGGAAGAAGAGATAACTCTTGCAAAAATTAGTCTTTTTTGGTCAGTTTTTGGTTGATTTTCTTGAAATTTATGTTAAGTATGATACTTTGATGGGGTTATAAGTTTGTATTTGACTAAATCATATAATCTTCTGCTAATGAAATGTACAAAACCGAAGTGTTATAGGTAGTTTTATTTTTTTCATGCATTTTTCATTAAAAAAATTGCAAATTTGAAGCTTTGTGACCATTTTGAAAAATAATGTGAAAATTTGAAGCTTTGTGACCATTTTGAAAAATAATGTGAAAATTTGGTATTGTTTATATCTGTATATCATGTATATTATATTTTTTTCAGCAACTGACTTATCTAAAGAAACTTTAAACCACAAAAATAAGAATACATGCTTAATTATTTTTATTGAATTTGAGATTCTTTTAAACCTTGACATGTTGAAAAATTCAATAAATGGTCAACTAATGAATTACGAAATCTAGATTATAGCTTGATAAAAGATATGAAAATACCTTTAGAGTTGTTTGTTATATTCTAAAGACCGCTAAAAAATCAAGAATCAATACATTCTGATGAAAAAAAGCGGTAAAGTTATAATTTTGTATCAATTTTTATTGATATTTCTGCCTTTTTTGCAAGAGTTATCTCCCTTTTCAATGCAAATCTCCATAGGAATTTAAAATGATGATTTTGTTAGTCTTTTTAAGGTGGTACCCAACACTTTCATTAAAATTAATTTGGCTCGTTTAATATTCATAAAATTTTGTCAAAGTATTTACTTTGAGACTTTAATAAAAATATAAAAATTTTAAAAAATTTTGAACCAACCGTTTTGTCAGAAAAATTACACTGGTTATATAGCAATTTGACAAACACCAATTTTGATCATTGAGAAGCTTAATATTCCTTTTACAACACAACGTAATTAAAACGTTTAGCTGACTTTACAGAGTTATCTCCCTGTAGTGTTAGGTACTACCTTAAGTTAGATTTTATGGCACTTTTTTCTGTGTATATTTGGGGTATAATGCTAAAGATTAAAACTTAAAAATCTTCTGTTGCAATTACTTTCGGGTTAGGGTCAAATTTATGCTAGATTGACTGGACGACATGGGTAAATGACTGTTAATATTATTAAAATACCTTCTTTAATAGTACATACATTTTGTATCTACATGTCTTAAATTAATTTTACAGGCTCGTTTTTGTGTCTGGTATTTCAAGAACTTTTTACAGATGTCATCCTTCTACGTATGTTGTGCTTGCTCTACGCAGTAACACAGGGCGTAACCCGTTGTAAAAAAATTAATTTGTGAGGGTTGATATTTGTGTCTCGTAATCTTTCTACTTATGTTGTGCTTACTCTACACCGTAACACGGGGCGTAACCATTGTTAAAAAAAATGTTGTGAGATAAGCAATCTGCATGACCTAATGTTAAACGGACGTTTAGCATACCAATAAATGTACATTTGTATTTCTACAACTAATATGACCCTTCATGTTACAAGGTTTTTGTGAGATAAAAGAGGTCTCCATGATCTTGTAAAATAAATGATTTGAATACCAATAAATGTCCTTAAATGAAATTTTAATTTATGAACCAAGCCGATGACATTTCTATACTAATAATTTATATGAGGGTCTCATTGAAAGATAATTTTATGGAAGGCCATATATTATTGGCAATCTGATAAAGGCATGTCAGCGTTTTTAATAAGATATAACATGTTCTTAAACAGTTGACAAAATTACTGTAAATTCATTTATTTTTGGGGGTACCAATATCTTTCACATCCATAGTAAATTTAGTGCTCATTGAATATATTTAAGTTATTCGATCAAAATAAAATCTAAAGGTGGAAGGGGCCAGGGCTTTGTGGTCAAATAATCTATTAAGTATTTCATGTATAGTGATACTGATCAGGCCTATCAATTCTGAAGTTGTGAGGTCTAACCCTGCTTGTTGGAAGACCCTTATGGAATTAGGATGCCAATTTTCTTGTCGAAGATCATTGTTTTTCTCTAGCTATAGGTACTACTGCGTCCTCCAACAATAAAATCAAGTAACCATGATATAACTAAGAGTGTTGAAAGTGGTGTTAAACACCCAACAATCAATCCAGTTTCAAAGTTAACAAACATTTCAATATATTTAGCAAATATATTTATCGTTCAGCTACAGACAATGATAGCCTAATGTGTAAACCTTGATCGTTCTTCTGTCTTCTATTTGTCCGTCCCATGGTCCTTATATATAAAACAAGCAAAAAGTTATTTACATCAATGTTTAAGTCCAACGTATTTTTTTCTTCCAAATATATCAGGCAGACATGGTTGTTTTAAAATAAAATGTGAATCCTACTTGTTTTTTTTTTCAATTGTCTGTCCCATTGTCCTTAGATAGAAAACAAGCAGAAAGTAATTTATAAGTCCAACATGTTTTTTTCTTCCGATTTATCAGGTAGACATAAATATTTTAAAAACAGGGTGTAAATTGACATGTATTTTTCTCTTAAATGTATCAAGTAGGCAGACATAACGTTGTAAAGTATTTGAATCATTGAAAGGTGTGTGCTTTAAGGTAAAAGTGGGTCATTAGCGAAAAATGACTAATTTAACATGACTTGTATAACGTTTATTGGACATGACTTATTTGTAATGTAAACACATTTCTTGCTGAGGTCAATGAACTGTAGTATTTTTGGTCCCTATTTAAAGAAGTGACAATGAAATGGCTAATAGTGTCTGCTGATTTCTGTTTGGGCTCTTGAATCAGCTTGGAAAACAGAATTAAAAACGGAATGTTGTCTCCTATATTTAAGCAATAGCCTTTCTCTTAAATATGAAATAACCCATCTTGGTTGAGCTCCAACCAATAATTTATTAGCTTTTGTGTATTTGTACACTTTTGTTTAAACTTTATTTTATTGAGCAAAATAATTTAAATAGCCTGGCTAAACTTCTATAAGAATAAGGAGAAGTTGCAATATTGTGAATTAGATAACTCTCCACCAGAGAGGATTCATAAATTTGACCTCACATCCTTTCAAAATATTGTGAATCTTTGTCTGACCTGAAAACACGAAAGCAGAATATTTCATTTCCTGTTTGCATCTGAATTCTGTAAATTATATTAATAAACAACAATGTGCTTATTTATCATTAATTACTTTGAGGAACTTGAGGTAAATATTTGTCAAAATTTGTCGTGTCATTACATCTGAATATAGCGTAATGTCGTAATATACAGACTCGTCTGTCTATCAATTCATCAAAATATTGAATATTTAATGGTTTAAGGCCGTGCCAAGAATTCAGATATTTTAGAACTTGAAGTCTTTGAAATTTATACATTCTTTGGAACTATTACGTATGGAATTTAAATTTTGAAACGAGATGATTTTGCACTTTTTAAAAATCCACTTTTAAATCAATTGCCTTTAATCCCCTGGTTGACGTTAACTAAATTTTTGACATCTTTTGATGCAACACCTTGCAAGTCATGAGAGCATTTAAAGATTAAATACTGTATTTAACTTTTCTCAAAACTTTGGGAATTAAAGTCTGCAAACCCTAAAATTGATTGTTTTTTTAATATTTTCGTAGAAACCTCAGTGGGCAAGTGGTCTTAGTCTTATCTATGATATTAGGCTGTCAATGTGAATTTGAAGCCCTCTCATTGTAGACGCATTCAACTGGTATCCTTATTGACAATTTGACATGGCAAAAACACAAGGAACTTGAAGACATGCCAAATTGAAGTTGACTGGAAAAACTAAGGTTCTGGTCACCCTATCTGATAGTATTTTTTACATGTCAATTTGAGGAAACTGTTCCGTTAAATATTAATAACCAGTATGCACATCAAATAGTTCAACTGTAGAGGGATTTATAACATGTTAAACAAGGCAGACAAATAAAACGATTCTTTCGGCTTAGTAATAAATTTGTTCCAGTTTCCTGTTTTCGGGACTTTGAGGTCGTTTCAGTTCACTTTTTACCCTTGTTAACAATTTAAGTATGTGCTAGACATCAAATTCCTTATCGCCTAGAGTTATTGCCCTTGGACTTGTACTTCATTTATTATTTTGTTTGGCCTATGGAAAGATACATATATTAACCCCTGTAGAACATGTCACATAAACAGTTCTGTAAAGAATTCATTGCTAATTGATGTCTGTTTGGAGTTTAGTGATAAAAAAAAGCAGACATTTAGTAAATCATATTTTTGTTAAAAACGGTTCCTCAAAGAAAAAGTCGCCAAAATGGGTGGTGGATTTGAATTAAATTTTACATGTGAGTAGAACATATTGTTTTTAATCATCTGTCATTTTTATGTATTTTGTCAACATGTGTTGTCATTTTGATTGCATATTTTAAAGTTTTACATGACTACGTAAATGAAGAGATTTTTCCCTTATATGGATTTGGTATATTTTACATTTGCTCGCATCAATCATAAATTTGATTATTGCAGGTTCTGTAAACAATATTTTATCATTAAATGAAATTTCATCATACGCAATATAAAATTCACATAATAAGAAACTGGTTTCAGAAACATGCAACGTAAGTGCTATTGTTAATACATCTCCTAGACGGTTTGCTTTTTTGCAATTTGAGTTGCCGTCTGTGACTCTCTAGATACCATTGTTATTATAATCCAAAAATGATTTTTTGAATAAAGAAAACATTTTTAAAAGATCCTTTAAAAGGAAAGTTCAAAGTTTCTTTCATGTTGTCTAAAAATATGAAAGAAATTCTGCAACTGCGATCGCATATGATACAGTATTTTTCTGGAGCTGAATCTAAGAATTGACAAATTTAGCTGTCCTTATTGAGTTTGAAAACGATTTTCACTTGGAATGTATCTCATTTAAAATGTATATCACCTCAAATGTATTTCACTTGAAATGTAAAACCCATGAAATGTATCTCACCTAAAATGTTTTTTTGAAATTGAATATCTCACTTGATGCAGCTGTCAGAACTATCTATATTTATGCATTTTGCTTGTTATGAGTTTAAGAAAAGAGACTTTCTGTATCTGGTATTGTTATTGCTTTAAAATTTGTTATTTTGTTTACAGATATTATTTATATTGTTAATTAAAAATTGATTAAATGAAAATAAAGATGTCAAATTTCAGGAAGCTTTTAATTTGTATACCTAACTGTCATATACACCAATTTTATTTTCTATAGTTGTAAACAAATGACATTAATTTGATAAATACAGAAGTTTTTGCCAAGAACAATATGAGGAAGACTCACAAAAAAACAGCAAACAAGAATGTGTCCATAGTACACGGATGCCCCACTCCCACTATCATTTTCTATGTTCAGTGGACTGTGAAATTGGGGTCAAAACTATAATTTGGAATTAAAATTAGAAAGATCATATCATAGGGAACATGTGTACTAAGTTTCAAGTTGATGTAACTTTAACTTCATCAAAAACTACCTTGACCAAAAACTTTAACCTGAACTTTGCACTATCATTTTCTATGTTCAGTGGACCATGAAATTGGGGTCAAAACTATAATTTGGCATTAAAATTAGAAAGATCATATCATGGGGAACATGTGTATTAAGTTTCAAGTTGATTGGACTTCAGCTTCATCAAAAACTACCTCGACCAAAAACTTTAATCGGACGGACGAACGGAGGCACAGACCAGAAAACATAATGCCCCTCTACTATCGTAGGTGGGGCATAAAAACACATTTTAAATCATCAAATAATTAAAATTTGAAAATTAAAATTAAAGTTAAAATTGATTTAATGATAGAGGATTTGGTATTCTTGCCAGTTAGATGACTATCTACCAGAAATCAAAGGACATGGATGCAAGTAGCTATAAGTTACCATTTAACAGCCTTTAGCAATGAGCAAAACTTATACCATTTAGTCAGCTTTAAAAGGCCCTGACATGAAAAATGAGAAACATTTCAAAGGAGAAAACCAGTGGCTTGATTTGTTTACAAAAAAATATACATGTATGACAGATAGCAAAATACAATGACCACTTTAAAATACTTAAACCCCTGAAAAAGGACTGACTTAAAATCCTCTTGGAGGGTGAACTTATCCTTTTCAAAGCGAATTACTAATATGCAGAGATAAATTTTGTATTTCAATTGAAGATTTAGGAGCACACCTGTAGCCAGGGAAGTTTTTCTCAAGATTTACAAAATCACATATTATCTGGAACTCCAATTTTGATTATCAACATGAAAACAAAATATTTTACAAAAATGGGAGGTAACTCTAGGTATAACATGTGATATAAAAATTTTTACAATCAGCAACATTGAACAAATAATTCCTAAAGAAAAGTGTCAAATTTGACAGGTTTGATCGAGTTACAGCATGTAATTTCCGGTGTAAATTAAAGCCTTATTTACATTTAACAATTTTAGTATATTTAACCATGTATTATTTATGATTGATTTAATTTGTTTGTAGCAAAACTAGTTGATTTACATATATATACTTGTTTTTATACCTTTTTTTAGTACTTTTCATGTGAATGCATTATTATCATACTCTATTTAAAGTATTTAGTGAAAATTGGTATATCTAGGATTACTGCAATGTTCTTAAAAGCCAAAAACATGGACTTCCTTTATCATTTATAAGTAAATAATATCTCATACATGTCAGAAAGAGGCAATCTTCTATACTTTTATAATTCTAACTCCTTTTTTTCGGCTATTAGAAATGTTAACAACTTAACTTAACAATTTTTAACAAATAATCCAATTGATATATTCAAATTTGGTTTGTTGGTAGTATGGATACATCAAACGGTCAAGGAAATCCAGTTAGTGAAGAGTTACGTTGTAAATTTTCAATAAATAAGAATTTGTGGTATGATAGCATAGATGCCAACCATTACGATTTTTCCGTAGTTTTTCCGATTTTGCGATAAAAACTACGCTATTACGGTCAAAGTCGAATAGTTACGGATTCCCAATCATCGACGTTCAATTTTGTAAAACGCGGATTTTTATCATTACTTTTCCGTCCTGGTCCAGTATTAAGGAAACGCCAATGTAATGCTTCCGGTTTCTCGGGAGTTATCAACCTATTGTTGGGTAACTAACTGACTTCCGAAGAGGCAAACTTGCATTTTATTAAGTAGCTTTCCCCCTTTCTCTACTTCTCCTTGACAAAACAAAAATGTTTGAGTCGAGAACATCTGAACAATTAATGAATGGAATACATACTACAGACAACATGTTAAATGACAAATTTTAGTGTACATCACTTTCCAACCACTCGTCAGTAATTTTTATTGGTAAATGCACGTTTATGAATGACTACTGAAAACTTTTCAAAAATACGGAAAATTTGATAGTTTGTTACTGATTGTGTCAAAAGGGGGTTGGCATCTATGTGATAGCAAATGGGACAACTTTCAATCAGAGTTTGAATGATGTAGAAAATTAAGCTATCAACTTCAGGTCATAGATTTTCACAAATTAAGAAAAAATCTATGACGAAAAACTATAGGCCTGAGGTCTGGACTGCCAAAAGTTTTATATTGAAATGACTTATTCGTGGCAGGAGCATTTGTATGCAAACTTAATTGACACAGTTTCCTTCTGAAACGGTGGGGGTTCTCTGACCACCAATAAAAATAGGCTGCCATAATAAAGCCAAGAGCGCTGAAGGTGGCATTCAACACTAACTATCAATTTATCAAATATTTCTTACTTCAGTTGCACCTATTTATAGAATTATAACCTTAAGTAAAGTCTGTTTTGTTTTATACTGTGAATTCCTTATTATTTTTTGGATACCAATTTTCATGGATTTTGTGAATACATTTAGTAAACAATGAATAAGAATATTTAACGAATTTCAATTTTTCTTGAGGCTTTTGTAAACCGCGAAATCACATATTCACGAAAAGACAATGAAAATTGGTACCAACAAAAGTAACTGAATCCACAGTACATTTTAACCATAGTTTATTTTGTGTTTTAATAATTTTAATATTAGTGTGTGTTTAGTTTGCTTTAATTTTTAGTTTAGCTTTGTTTTTTTGTTTTGTTTTGGCAGGTAATCCTAACTATGGCAACATGCTTAATTCAGTTATGCATGGCATGAAGTTTCTTAACCTTTTATCAAGTGCAAAAAGTTTAAATAATCTTGGCGAAAAACCAGAAGAACATCCAAGTATATTGCAAAATCCTAAAAATAGGGAGTTTCTAGCCCAACAGGGATTTTATGACCGACACAAAAAAAAATCTAGGTCAGAATCGGAAGCTAAAGCGAACAAATTAAGCAGAACACAGTCTCTTGATGCTTCCGAAAAACGAAAAAAATTCCAAGCCACAAAATCTCGAAATTATTCTTCGCTTCAAAATGTTCCGGAGCAAGATGAAGTATTTGACCCTCAGAAAAACGGTGCTGGAAATTATTACTCATTTGGTACCAGTGTGGGTACGGGGAGATCATCTAGTACTGATAATTATCGTCCAAGCATGACCTCCATTGAAACATCAACTGATTCATATGATAGTGGTGATTCGCCTGGATACACTGGTCGTAATGGAAGTTCAAGGTCAGAACCTTATCTCATCCAATCGGAACAAATGAACATTGCCGATTCAGGTATCTGGAATACTGAAGATTCTCAGAGGAGTGTCGATGAGGAGTACTTGTCCGAATTTACTCGAGATTCTGCAATTCAGAGAAAATCTCAAGTTGAACGTATGATGAGCGAGGACTGTTATAATGTTGGTGACGATACTGATATTTTACAATCTCCTCCATTTAGTCGAACAGGAAGTCTTGAAAGCACATTAACTGCAAGTGGTATTCATAAACTTGAAACTAAATCTTCGACTTTAAAGGGACATGAATCTTTTGATGATGATGTGGACATTTATTCAGAATCTTACTTGCCCGATAAAAAAAATTCTATAGAGAATGGCACAGAGTATGCAGATAGTATTCAACGGCAATTAATTGAAGCGGAAAGTATTAAGAAAGAAAAATTCAGTCCTAATACGTCAATGTCAAAGCCTGAATCGGCATCAGGTTGGAAAAAGTTTCAAAGACGTTATGGTGTAGAAATGCAAATCAATGTACCAGGTGTAAAGAACGAGGCTGATATGGCTAACAACAACTATGATTTCTGTAGGAAATCTGAAAATGAGGTATGTTTAAAAATTTATACATAATTTTGTGTTTTCTAAGCACTTTCTAGAATAACCTTCATCATGTTCATATAATGGAACGTTTAAAACAAAACATTTGCAACCCAGGGATGTATAAATATGTAGAATCATTATAAAATATTTGACCTGAATGCAATTACGAAAAATGGCCCAACTCATCTTAGATCTACTATGTCTTAGCATACTTAGATTGTTGAAACCTATATTAAGTTTCTAAGTTATCAATGGAGAAGTTTAGAAAATATAATAAATCATTTCAGTATCCCAACACTTTAAAAACATCTGCTGGAATAAGATTTCTAGAAAAAGATTTTTTTTAAAACAAGAAACCTTTTAATTTGAATCATTTTCAAAGTTTTCATTGCAGAGTTAAGGGACTTTTAAAAGGTCAAAAATATTTCCCACTCACCCTGATTTTTGGAGGGAAGTATGCATTCTTGTTGCATCTGATTTTTTAATGATACTGAGTGGGTAGGATATTCAACATTTTTAATGAGTAAACATATTTAAGTGTGTAAATGTTTTATGTTTACCACTATATGTAACAATACTTGTACAAAGGAAACACTTAAAAACAAGTCAAATATCTCCCTTCCTCAACATCAAAAAGGGGCCATCTCAAAAGTATTTTGAAAGAAATTTTAAATGAAAAACAGTTTTTTCATGAAAATGAATTATATGCAGGCATTGGGAATTTTTTTCAAAATAATTTTTTTATTAACCAATATTTTTTGTAGAATTTCAAGTAGTTAAAGTAATTTTTAGCTGAAGTTTAATCAGCTATGAAACTTCCCCCTTGCTTTTGATACCTACCAGTATGGCTGACAGTCACAAATTTTTTATTGTAAAAGATGACGAGTTCTTGAATGTTATGGTGAGTGTGTAAAAATTGGGCGTGCATGATATTTTGCATATCGGAATTGTTTTTAGCAAATAACTTGATTGTATAATTTTGGACTAGCATATAACTATAAGAAGATTATAATCTTCAATGAGATCTGTATAACAATTAGACATTTCTTCCTAACTGTCCCTGAACTGTCCTGGATTGAACCCATGACCTCTAACAATTGAGGTAAAGGGTATGATCTTGGATTTTTCAGTAATAGTTTGGGATTTAAAATCATGCTCTTCTGCTACATATTGGTTTAGCTTCTAGATTGTAATCTAGATAATAAGGATCTCTTCCAGTTTAATTTTAAACCTGTGTTTAAAGTTCACCATCTGAAGATCACCTCCCAATGTAGGCAAACAATCTTAAAGTTGTGCTTTCCTGAGTTTCCTAAGCAGCAAACAGCCTTTACGATCGGAAAATTGGTAAAAGTTGCCACACTACAATATACATGTAATTATAACATCTTTTTGTAAATTTTTCATTTCTTGCCAAGGTTCTGAAAATTTGTTTTCGACTTAGTTTAGATTATCCCTAATGTGTATTTTACCTCTATTAATTACTCATTCCTTATGTAAAATTTTAATTGATTTTGAATATAAGGGTATATTTTACATTTATACATGTATTTTTTTCAATTTGTTTAGATCCCTGTAGATGGAATACAGACTGACAAACCGGGTAAGATACTTTTATATTAGCAAGCCAAAATATACTGAATCTATTTATTATACAGATATGTTTCAATAAAGATTTCTCTTTTCACAATAAATTAAAATTGCAAATAATTAAACACCTACTGTATTCTAAAGTTAGAATAAAAGTAAATAGTTGAGAAATTATCTGTCTTCTTTAAAAAAAAAAAGTTAGTGATGACGAATTATCTCCCTTCTTAGAAAAAAAGGATAATGAATTAACTCCCTTGTTTAAAAAAAAATATGGTAATGGTTAATGAATTATCTCCCTTGTTCCTAGGAAAACCTGAGGTATCATTATAAATAAATAACTCTCAAAATTAGATGCATTTTAGATTTGTTTGTGTATATAATAAACTGAAACGTCAATTCAAATTAGAAAATAGAAACAGCTTACAAAAATTACTAATATGATAAAAGTAGTCCAAATAATGGTAATTTTGAAATGAGATATTTGTATATTAATGTAAATTGTTCATATTTAGTTATGCCATATTGAGATAGACAAGTTGAATTGGTTGCTGAAATATATATACAAAAAGCTACACAATGCTCCATAGTCTATTGATCTTAGTCAACTATCTGCCTTTGCTGAATTTTATCTGTATATATAAATTTCCTCTAATAAAGGAGTACATCACATGGTGATTTTTAATAGGTGAACAGTATGGTGATTTTTAATAGGTGAACAGTTATTAGATCTTTCAGATACCTTCTTCCGGATGTTGTCAAAAAATTATAGGATGAAAAAAATGCTACTTGATATATTTTAGCTAGATACTTTATCAATGACCAGATTTATTTTAATTCATCTTATAAAAAAGGGGAGATAACTTGAATTATTTTACTGCTTTGAAATAAAATATTATGTAATGCTATGAAGAAGTGAAAAAAAGAAATCACTTTTTATTGATTGATTGATTCAAGGAATTATATATTAGTTTATGAATCCTTGATTATTGCTTTATGTCCAAATTTCTTTTTAGTATATTCAAGGATTTGTATAGTACTATACAAATCCTTGGTATATTTTATTTTACAAGGAGGCTGTCTTTGACTTTATGGAATATAAACAAGAAAAAAATATTTATAACAAACTGTCAGAGCATTATTGAAAATAAGCAAATTACCTATGATTTGACAGCAGGTGTTTTACATATTGAATATTACACCTGATATCATTGTTAATGTATGTATTGTACACAAGTTATTGATCCTGCATTTAATGTACTCAATTAACCATGACAAATTAATTGACCCAGAAATTCACAACCAAAAGTGACAAATTTTGTCACCTTATAATTGTAACAATTGTGTAAGGTTTTCAGAGAAAAAAAATAATTCAAGAAATTAGGCAGCTGCAGTTAACCTATTTAATAGGATATCAATCAGTCATGCAAATTAACATAACCAGCCAACCATGGTAAAATCCACTCACCTGTAACCTTAAAAATACAATACATTTCCATTGACCAAAATCAAACTGTAATCATCCAAAGATATTGTTTTTATGCTGTTTTTAATGGGAAGAAGCTTTTACTATGTAAAATGTGATGGCACAGGATTTCCTTAATATATCAAACTCATTTGAGTTTACTGAACAATTGGGTGAAAGTTGGGGAGCAATCATAAATCATTTTGGTAAGATTTATTGATCAGATATGATTTCTGATAGATGTTCTTGCATTTTTATGTCTCCCCCCTCCCCGCATTTTTCCTAGAAGGGGGCATTTAGTGTAACCATTGTCAGTCTGTACATCCAAAAATTGTTTTTTGGTCACTTATTTTAGTTTGCCTCAATCAACTGTTAAAAATTTATACACTGCTTATATTACAACAAAATACAGATCAGGTTCAAATTTTAGTTGCATCATTTACCATTCTTGAGTTATGCCCCTATATGCAAGCTAGGCCATCAGGACACATTCTTTATTTATTTCAGGAAATTGATGATTAAAAATCTGATCCCAGGTTTAAAGAGCACCTGTTCTTTTATTCTTACTTCACATTCTGGTTATTTTATTTCTAGGTTTAGGAGTGATTGGTAAAATAGAAAGTGTCCAGTCCGATAGCAGTGGGTTTGCTGAAGCAGAAAATGTGATGCCAGAACCTGTTGTCATACAAAGGGTATATTAAAATATTCTATAATTAGCTCATAGCAGGTGTGTTTGACTGGTACCTTTATTGACTATTTGTCTGCAGAAGGTAGATGGTTCTCTCTGGGCACTCCAACTTCTTTAATCAGTAAAATCTGAGTTTTAACATACATGTATACCCAATAGTGCTGGAACAAAGTGGTGTTAAACACCAAAGATCAGTCAATCTTATTTTCATATGAATAAACCAGTGGATGAAATAAAGCACTTGCCAGAAACATTTACAGATATTGTTTTACTTGTACATATTTACATAATTTGTCTTAGTATAAACATCAGATATATTGTCTATTTCATACACCTGAAATCTTTTTTTTTTTAGATATGGTGAACGTTTTTTAAATTTGTTATAAATATCACAGTAACCATAATCTAACTGATATTGATGTATTTAAAGCCCTTTTTTGACAGAAAAAAACTTTTACCTAATAAAATATCAATATTTGAAATCTTTTTAATTCCTATTATCTTTTACAGGTAAGAGTGTTAGAATATTAATATTTACAACAAGTTCCAAGAAATTTAATATGATTAAATATTCTTGTTTTCTTACAGGTATCAAGTCTTGGTAGTAGTACAGAAAGTGACCAGACTTTCAAAAGTAGCATAACTATTTTACCTACCAAATCAAGTGCACCCAAAATGAGTGTTACATCTCCTGATGGAACACAAAGCATTTCATTGGATATATCAGGATCTGAGAGTTTTTCAAGTTCATCCAAAGTTGATATTGCTGTCGGAACTGACGATTTTAGTGAATATTTGCATGCACCAAATATTTGTTATCATTTACATGAGCGAGATGGAGATGATTCAGGGACTTATTCCGAAAATAATAAATCTGTTGTACTGACGATTGAACTGCCTAAAAACTGGGTCAACTCAAATCCAAATAAAAAAATTGGCAAGCCAAGAGTTATCTCCCATCTGTATAAAGAAATAGGTCATCCAACACGTAGTCAAAGTTTGGATACAACTGATTCAGAGGCAAATGATGAGGTTGTAGTTATGCGGCGTCACCGTGGACAATCAAATTATCCATTAGAGCGGGCGGCATCAGACAGCCATGTGCCAATAGACTTTCCTCCAAGGTCATCCACACCTCATGGAGGTCATTCTAGAAGTATAAGAGATTCAATCATGTTTGCAGAGTCAGCTGGTAGTATGCCAACCGACTTTCCGATGCAATTATTATCCACACCACATGGGCATTCAAGAAGTATACGAGATTCTATTTATTTGGCGGAAACTAAGCAGACATTTTTTCCGAATCAACTTCCTCCTCGCAGTACATCTCCTACAAGTCTTTCAGCTTTTAGTGCTTTTGGCTCAGTGCCAAGACGGACAGGTTCCAACAGAGAACATTTAGAAAGTGATAGTAACCTTAATTTATCTAGTGTTTCCCTTGTTTCTCAGACAGATAGTGTTTCTAGTACATCCAGTGGTAGTTTAGAATATTACAAACTTATGAAGCTTGTCAATCAACCAGTGTCTTTCAAGGTAAGCTTGTTATCTCCCTTGTTAGATTATCTCCCTTTTTCGGGCATGTTTAAATTGCAATTGCATCAAACTGATGAAACTGGTCTATGTATCTTTCAAGCTAAGTAGATAATTTTGTCTGCCTTTCTTTTGGCTGACAATTTGAGCTAAGAATTTCCAAAAAATATCTGCATAATGAGTCATCTGCATTTGATATTATATTCCTTTATAGGAGTAGGTCTAATTTGCAATCACCTTGTCTGTCCGTCTGTTTAAAATATATTGTCATCCCTCTTCTAAGGTACTGCTGAACAGAATATTTAGTCAGCAGCATGCTTTCTTAGAGTTTGCTATGTGCTTTAGCTGCTTCAATGTGTCCAAAATACTTTGAATTATCAGTTTTGGTATACTAAGTGAGACCGGACCACACATACATTATTGTTTTCTTTATGATTTTCTGATCACACAACTTTAATAGATGAAAACCATTTTATTTAGGTGGTTTATTTATAGCTTAAAAAATCTTTCAGACAAGCAATTATTTTCAAACTTGTAACTACATGTAACTACCAATAGTGGTTTTCACATGCGCTTACTACATGTATTTTAATTTTAAATCCATCTTGAAGAATGTCTATCTACTACACATCTTTATAATGCTGATTCAGCAAGTATTGCACTTGCACTTGGACTTTGAACTCAATTATGTAGATATCTAAGTAAGGTAAATAGATTTCTAAGTGAATGTCAAGCCTTTTATAATACAAGTATGTTACATACATGTATATGATTGGTAAATGCACTTATACAATACAATATTGGTAGTCATGATAAGAGCAACACAATATATTTCAAGCAGGTTAAATGGATTTGAATAAAAACACAACCAAAAACAACAATAAAAAATTTCATGCAGTGTTTTATAAGTATTTTTCACTTTCAATATTTTGCTATATATTTGATAGAAAAACACTAATTCCAAATGAAGTACAAAAGCATAGAAAGAGATCGGTATTTTAAGAAAAAAACTACTGTATAAACATGATAAACTGAAACGTTATAATTTGTACTGTATGATATTTGGTCTACTGTATTTCAGACTGACTCAAAGGGTCGTAAAGGTAACATCCGATTTGTACCAAAGTTTAGTGTAAAGGAATGGACACAACTTAAAAAACATCAGGTAAGAAAATGTTTATGAATGAAAAAATGTTTACCTCAACTGATGGAATCTTAATGATAAATCATGTGTTTGTTGTTCTGTGACAGATTAAGTAGTTGAACCTGTTCCAATAAAAGAATGTAAATCCAGAATTGTGCTTTCTATCTAGAATGTTATTTTCATATTTATTGATAATCTGATATTTTTTAAATGGCACACAAGACACATAAAAAAATCAAATGAGGAATAATATTTACAACTGGCATAGAATTTCAGGAATGAAATTGTATCAAATTACTGTGGATTTATTGTTATTTAAAGGATACCAATTTTCATGGATACACTGGTTTGAAAACAACTAAATATTTAATGAAGTACAAATTTTGTATATGCTTATATGATAAATTCCGCTAACATTTGTATAATTTTTAGCAATTAGAGGAAGAAACCAAACTTGCTCAGCATACTCTACAAAGATATAAAGCTGAATTAAATATGATGGAATCTCAGTTCCTCGTCAAAACACAACTCGTTAAAGATGATCTCTCATACAGTGATAGGTAAGACGGATTGTTGTTTGTTTAGTGTCCAGTGGCAAATATTTCATGCCATATTTTCAGAATGAAAGAACGAATAGATGATTTATGATAGTCCATCAGTAGGGGACAATAAATGGCTGACCCGTAAAAGACACCCTTGTATATTTCGAAAAAGAGCAGGCTAATGCCCCTACAAGGCAGCACTCGCACCCACAAAGTGGAAAGGGATTAATATCAGTTGCAAAACTTGTTTCCCAATCCACTGTAAATGAATTTGTTTAAATCATCAATAGATGATTTAGGTTCTGCAATGTGTGGACTGTAACCAGAAAACATTTATTGAGTAGCGGCAGAAATTTTGCATTAAATAGGTCACATTCAGATCTCTCATTTTCTGTGAGCAGTTTTTGTCGAGCCTGCAACTTTTGTTGCAGAAAGCTCGACATAGGTATAGTGATCCGGCGGCGGCGGCGGCTACGGCGGCGGCGTTAGCTAACTTCTTAAAAGCTTTATATTTTAGAAGGTGGAAGACCTGGATGCTTCATACTTTGTATATAGATGCCTCATGTTACGAAGTTTCCGTCAGTCACATGTCCAATGTCCTTGACCTCATTTTCATGGTTCAGTGACCACTTGAAAAAAAAGTTCAGATTTTTTGTAATGTTGAATTCTCTCTTATTATAAGTAATAGGATAACTATATTTGATATGTGCGTACCTTGCAAGGTCCTCATGTCTGTCAGACAGTTTTCACTTGACCTCGACCTCATTTCATGGATCAGTGAACAAGGTTAAGTTTTGGTGGTCAAGTCCATATCTCAGATACTATAAGCAATAGGGCTAGTATATTCGGTGTATGGAAGGACTGTAAGGTGTACATGTCCAACTGGCAGGTGTCATCTGACCTTGACCTCATTTTCATGGTTCAGTGGTTATAGTTAAATTTTTGTGTTTTGGTCTGTTTTTTTCATACTATATGCAATAGGTCTACTATATTTGTTGTATGGAATGATTGTAAGGTGTACATGTCTAGCGGGCAGATGTCATGTGACCTTGACCTCATGTTCATGGTTCAGTGGTTATAGTTAAATTTTTGTGTTTTGGTCTGTTTTTTTCATACTATATGCAATAGGTCAACTATATTTGTTGTATGGAATGATTGTAAGGTGTACATGTCTAGCGGGCAGATGTCATGTGACCTTGACCTCATTTTCATGGTTCAGTGGTCAAAGTTAAGTTTTTTGTGTTTTGGTCATTTTATCTAATACTATATGCCATAGGTCAACTATATTTGGTATATGGAAATATTTTATGATCTTTATGTCAGTAGCGCAGGTTTCTTTTGACCATGACCATTTTCACGGTTCATTGCACAGTGTTAAGTTTTTGTTTTTTGGTCTATTTTTCTTAAGCTATAAGTAATAGGTCAACTATATATGTTGTATAGAAGCATTGTTAGCTGTACATGTCTGCCTGGCATGGTTCATCTGACCTTGACCTCATTTTCATGGTTCATTGGTCTTTGTTTTGTTATCTTGGTTAATGTTAAGTTTATGAGACAGTTGTAATAAAGCTTTATACTTAGACTATCAACATAATATCAAATAGTAGTATAGAAGGCGAGACATTTCAGCGTGTGCACTCTTGTTTCATGTAGGAAGTATGGTATTTTTTTTAATACTGAACACATAATATGAAGAAGTACAGTGCTATTTGTGAACATGTTCTTTCAAGTTTTATTCTTTTCATTCTGCATTGAAAAAGCATACATTGTAATTATTACCGTGAAAAAATAATCTTTAAAAGAAATAAAAAAATATTGCATTGTAGTTTAGACTATTGAAAATATTATATCCTTATGACAAAAGACATACAGGTATGAGAGGGGGTAGGAGGGTTCCTGATCCCAAAATGCTGGGCTTAAAAACATGAGATCCAGAAATCCCGGACTTAAAAACACGAAATCCCGAAGTCCCGAAAGTCGAAAAAAAAATTCCCAGATCCCGAAAGGGTCAATCCCGAAATCCCGAGCTTAAAAACACCCGATCCCGGGGTCCCGATAAAGTCCTATCCCCCCTCAGGTATCACATTTCCTTATTTTATATTCAGCTTGTATTCTATTACAGGGAAGATGTCCAGGAATTACAGTATTTATTTGGAGAATTACGTAAGGAAATGGTATTGACAGAAGAAACTTTAGCCAATAGATTGGATGGTATCAACATGGGCAATGATAACTATAATCCAATGTTAGCCCTTGATGTGATCAGAAAGGTAAATACTTTTCTGTGAGCCCTGGTAAAGAGGACATCTTGTATTGTAGATTATTGTGACAGTTGTTTAAATTTTCCTTAGATCAAGCTGGTTCTGTTCAATAAGGACTGAGGATCTTGCAGATTGGTATTTTTCAATATGGCCAAATCACTACTTTCACTTTAAACATTTAATTTTCCCCATATGTTTGATTTATTTCAATATATATATATATATATATATATAACTTATAGCACCAATTTATAGTAAACTTTTCATAAAAAAACAGTAGCAAGAAAAAAATGGACTAAATATCCCATACAATACTTTAAAACATATATTTCTAGACCACAAACAAAGGGAATTAATTGTGGTCTGAAGTGCATGTGTAATCTTGGTTGTGTTTTTTTACTTTTGATAGATGACTGAGCTTTTACGAGAACAATCTTATCAACAACAGATGGTTACGGAAAAGGATGAAGAAACCATGGAAACAACCCACAGTGCCACCTGGCGGTCTAGTGGATCACAGCGTTTATCAGAGGCCAAACAAAGAGGCTCAATCCCAGACTTAGATTCTGAACATAGTTTTAGCAGTAGTTTATCTGAGGTAAGTTTACATGGCGCTTTGAATTAATGGTAGTTATTCTTTGATAAATTTTGTATTATGACAAAGTTAAATTGTACATAATCATTGGCAGTTGACAACAAATCCAGAATACAGTTTTAGGTTTATAAAAAAAGACTGCACAAAGTCATCAAATTCAAAAGTATTCTTTATGCATTTTCCCTTAGAAATATCAAAATAGGATACTTGTCAGACAGTAAACAGAAACTGGAAAAAAGTTGAAGAGTCTAGTTTTTCAGTCAAAGGGAAATAACTCAAATATTTAAAAAATAATTATTGAAATAGTGTAGATAATTATGACTTCAATAAAAAAGACACACACAAACTACAAATGACTTCTGTGAGCAGGGGAGTTTCTATGAGTTAATGAATTGAAATTGTGAAAATATCAACCCTTAAAAATATCCCTTTTACTGTACGAAACCAAAGTGTTTGCAGCTTGTATTTTTATTTAAGATTTTACATGTTAATACCCTTTTTAGCTCACCTGTCCCGAAGGGACAAGTGAGCTTATGCCATCACTTGGCGTCCGTCGTCGTCCGTCGTCGTCTGTCGTCGTAAACTATTTCAAGAATCTTCTCCTCTGAAACTACTGGGCCAAATACTTTCAAACTTTAACTGAATGTTCCTTAGGGTATCTTATTTATAAATTGTATCCGAAGTTTTGATCTATCAACAAACTTGGTCGCCATTGCTAAAAATAGAACATAGGGGTCAAATGCAGTTTTTGGCTTATAACTCAAAAACCAAAGCATTTAGAGCAAATCTGACATGGGGTAATATTGTTTATCAGGTCAAGATTTATCTGCCCTGAAATTTTCAGATGAATCAGACAACCCGTTGTTGGGTTGCTGCCCCTGAATTGGTAATTTTAAGGAAATTTTGCTGTTTTTGGTTATTATCTTGAATATTATTATAGATAGAGATAAACTGTAAACAGGAATAATGTTCAGCAAAGTAAGATTTACAAATAAGTCAACATGACGGAAATGGTCAGTTGACCCCTTTAGGAGTTATTGCCCTTTATAGTCAATTTTTAACCATTTTTCGTAAATCTTAGTAATCTTTTACAAAAATCTTCTCCTCTGAAACTACTGGGCCAAATACTTTTAAAGTTTAACTGAATGTTCCTTAGGGTATCTTATTTATAAATTGTATCCGAAGTTTTGATCTATCAACAAACATGGTCGCCATTGCTAAAAATAGAACATAGGGGTCAAATGCAGTTTTTGGCTTATAACTCAAAAACCAAAGCATTTAGAGCAAATCTGACATGGTGTAACATTGTTTATCAGGTCAAGATCTATCTGCCCTGAAATTTTCAGATGAATCAGACAACCCGTTGTTGGGTTGCTGCCCCTGAATTGGTAATTTTAAGGAAATTTTGCTGTTTTTGGTTATTATCTTGAATATTATTATAGATAGAGATAAACTGTAAACAGGAATAATGTTCAGCAAAGTAAGATTTACAAATAAGTCAACATGACGGAAATGGTCAGTTGACCCCTTTAGGAGTTATTGCCCTTTATAGTCAATTTTTAACCATTTTTCGTAAATCTTAGTAATCTTTTACAAAAATCTTCTCCTCTGAAACTACTGGGCCAAATACTTCCAAACTTTAACTGAATGTTCCTTAGGGTATCTCGTTTGTAAATTGTATCAGAAGTTGTGATCTATCAACAAACATGGTCGCCATTGCTAAAAATAGAACATAGGGGTCAAATGCAGTTTTTGGCTTATAACTCAAAAACCAAAGCATTTAGAGCAAATCTGACATGGGATAATATTGTTTATCAGGTCAAGATCTATCTGCCCTGAAATTTTCAGATGAATCAGACAACCTGTTGTTGGGTTACTGCCCCTGAATTGGTAATTTTAAAGAAATTTTGCTGTTTTTGGTTATTATCTTGAATATTATTATAGATAGAGATAAACTGTAAACAGCAATAATGTTCAGCAAAGTAAGATTTACAAATAAGTCAACATGACAGAAATGGTCAGTTGACCCCTTTAGGAGTTATAGCCCTTTATAGTCAATTTTTAACCATTTTTCGTAAATCTTAGTTATCTTTTACAAAAATCTTCTCCTCTGAAACTACTGGGCCAAATACTTCCAAACTTTAACTGAATGTTCCTTAGGGTATCTAGTTTGTAAATTGTCATGGTCGCCATTGCTAAAAATAGAACATAGGGGTCAAATGCAGTTTTTGGCTTATAACTCAAAAACCAAAGCATTTAGAGCAAATCTGACGTGGGGTAATATTGTTTATCAGGTCAAGATCTATCTGCCCTGAAATTTTCAGATGAATCAGACAACCTGTTGTTGGGTTGCTGCCCTTGAATTGATAATTTTAAGGAAATTTTGCTGTTTTTGTTTATTATCTTGAATATAATTATAGATAGAAATAAACTGTAAACAGCAATAATGTTCAGCAAAGTAAGATCTTCAATTAAGTCAATTTGACCAAAATTGTCAATTGACCCCTTAAGGAGTTATTGCCCTTTAAAGACTTTTTTCACAATTTGTTCATCATGTTGACTTACTTTAAAAAATCTTCTCCTTTGAAACTGCTGTATCAATTTCAGCCAAACTTAGGCTAAATGAGTTTCAGAGTATCTAGTATAAATTTTATATTTTATTTCCTTGTATGTCAAGAAACATAGCTCCTATGGCTAAAATAGAACATAGGAGAAAATGATTATTTTTTTTGGCTTTTGAAGAAAATAGGACGATCCAAAAAACATTTAAATAAATTGAAAAGCCAAAATAATCATTGATGAGAAATTTAACCAAAAGAATTAAGGTGAGCGATTCAGGCTCTTGAGAGCCTCTTGTCTACTTATGCATTTAAGATAGCAAATTGAAATTGTTTTAACATAAACTTCAAATAGATTGCAATAAAACAGTGGTAGAATGACCAAACTATTTGTTTTAATACTATATTCTATAAACATAAAAGTTAGTCTCACTAATTGCTTATTAATAACTTTTTCATAATTATTATGTTTTATTTTTAGCTGAAAGAAACAATTTTAACTGAAGTACGACAAGAATTACATGACAACACACAGTGGTTACATAAAGAATTACAGGTGAGAATTACTTTTGTGCATTTTTGGTATTCTCCCCTGCAAAGTAAATTTTTGGGCTACAAATGAATACTCGTGAAAAACACTACCTGAGCATATAATCTGGTCTTACTTGTTTAAGGGGAGGTAATCAAATTTACTTACTTCAAAATTTCAATTTTCAGTAAATGTTACAAAATTTATCGGGAGTGGGAATGGAAGGCACTCAACTTAATTAAATATAGGTGGTTTCCTTTTCCATTACCCATATGTACAAGAACGATGAGGATATAAAATGAACACTTTTTTATACTAGCATATCAATACCCGAAAACTGACGTTCATCGATCAAAAATAAGTTGTACAGTTTAGGTTATTAAAGATTAAATGGGTATAACCCTGCATGCAGATGTTGTTCTGTTAGATTCTCTAAATCATATGGGTAGTCAAACCTACATGGGGACTTTCCATGTCTTGATTTGGACAATGGTTCTTTTATTTCGTTGGACACTTAAATTCATGGATAAAGTCATCCATGAAAACCACGAAAATTGGTCCCCACGAATAAAAGTAGTTACAGTAACATTTCAAGGCAATATTTCAAAACTTTTAAAGAATGAATAAGTTATACTTAAACTCACCATCTTTCTTGAAACTTGAAAAATATTAAAATTAATATATAATGTATTGCAGAAGAAAGAAAGAGAACTGAATGCATTAAAGATGGAACTAATGTCTACCAATATCAAATCTGGTACCACCAGGAAAAAACATTTCTATGAGAGTGATGTATGAGCATGGCCTCACAAACCCAAAGTAGGTCATTTTGGTACCAGTAACTGGAACCTAGGGCAAGACTGGTTGCTGATTTTAAAGCCATTAGGAGAAAGGGACCAGTTTATGCAACCTGGTGCAGAAGAGGATAAAAAGATTGACTAATGAATGAGGATTAATTGGAGTGATTATACATTTGATTTAGAAAACAATTATTATGTCTCAAATTTTTCACAACAGTTTTATTGGTATGCCTTTTATATTTTATTCTTTATGATTTTTTTTCCAAAATACTAAAATTGTAAATGGAAAAGTTTGAGCTTTACAATTTTAAATATTACACATACAATTTTGAAATTCAACAATAAGATATAATTTCTTGATATTGTAATTTTTTATATTCAGCTACATTTTTACCATTTTACATTTTCAATCAGCAAAGTCTTTTTTTCATTTTTAAACATATTACTTTATGTGTTCAAACCTTGTAAAAAAATTTATAATTTTAAAAATAGGAAATAACCAAAGCATATAATTATTTGAGTTCATCAGATGGTCATTGCTAGGTTCAAAATAGTTTTACATGTATAACCTATCATCAGAGCCAAAAGCAGTTATTTATGACTTTCAAATCATAGGCTGACATTGACAAATCATTTAATCCTTTTACTTCTGTTCTAATGGACTAAACATTACGACAAATGTAGAAATGTTATCCATAAAAAGAATAAGACCATAGCATGGATAATGAAATAGTTATTCCAGGAATTAATAATTTTATTTGATACTTAGAAGTAATAATGGTAAACAACTGAACCAAAGATAGACTGCATAATTTGTTGTTTTTGTTGAAAGAGGGGACAAAATAAATGAATAACATCCTTAAGTGCTAAATATAGATATGAAAAACTAATGTCGGAGTGGCAAATCTTTTTTTCATGCTTAGAATATAATTTAGCCATTTTCCAACTAGGTGCTTCTCGCTTTTGAAAGTATTTTTGTAGATCTATCAGCAAACTATTATATATCAGTTAGGATGCAGGAATGTCTCATTATACCTACTTTATTAAATATGCTCACCTGGTTTAAAGGAAGAGACTGTGAGCAATTGCAATAACTTGGCATTTGTTTCATGTCTTCCCTGTATTCAAGAACAAGTGGCAGAGTTCTCAGATAATTGATTCTGTCAACATTTACTTAAACATCAGGGGGGCGGTCCAAAAATATGTCCCCATTCCATAGTATTGATAAAAAAGGGGTTCCAGCCCCACAGAAAAAAAATCCCCATTTTTTATACGACCGCAAATTTTGAAAAAATTTTCGTCGTATATTGCTATCACGTTGGCGTCGGCGTCGTCGTCCGGCGTCCGAATACTTTTAGTTTTCGCACTCTAACTTTAGTAAAAGTGAATGGAAATCTATGAAATTTTAACACAAGGTTTATGACCACAAAAGGAAGGTTGGTATTGATTTTGGGAGTTTTGGTCCCAACATTTTAGGAATTAGGGGCCAAAAAGGGCCCAAATAAGCATTTTCTTGGTTTTCGCACTATAACTTTAGTTTAAGTTAATAGAAATCTATGAAATTTTGACACAAGGTTTATGACCACAAAAGAACGGTTGGGATTGATTTTGGGAGTTTTGGTCTCAACAGTTTAGGAATTAGGGGCCAAAAAAGGGCCCAAATAAGCATTATTCTTGGTTTTCGCACAATAACATTAGTTTAAGTAAATAGAAATCAATGAAATTTAAACACAATGTTAATGACTACAAAAGGAAGGTTGGTATTGATTTTGGGAGTTTAGGTCCCAACAGTTTAGGAATTAGGGGCCAAAAAGGGACCCAAATAAGCATTTTTCTTGGTTTTCGCACCATAACGTTAGTATAAGTAAATAGAAATCTATGAAATTTAAACACAAGGTTTATGACCATAAAAGAAAGGTTGGGTTTGATTTTGGGAGTTTTGGTCCCAACATAATAAGGGGCCCAAAGGGTCCAAAATTAAACTTTTGTTTGATTTCATCAAAATTGAATAATTGGGGTTCTTTGATATGCCGAATCTAACTGTCATGACTGTGTATGTAGATTCTTAACTTTTGGTCCCGTTTTCAAATTGGTCTACATTAAGGTCCAAAGGGTCCAAAATTAAACTTAGTTTGATTTTGACAAAAAATGAATCAGTTAGGTTCTTTGATATGCTGAATCTAAAAATGTACTTAGATTCTTGATTATTGGCCCAGTTTTCAAGTTGGTCCAAATCGGGGTCCAAAATTAAACTTTGTTTGATTTCATCAAAAATTGAATAAATGGGGTTCTTTGATATACCAAATCTAACTGTGTATGTAGATTCTTCATTTTTGGTCCTGTTTTCAAATTGGTCTACACTAAAGTCCAAAGGGTCCAAAATTAAACTTAGTCTGATTTTAACAAAAATTGAAATCTTGAAGTTCTTTGATATGCTGAATCCAAAAATGTACTTAGATTTTTTATTATGGGCCCAGTTTTCAAGTTGGTCCAAATCAGGATCTAAAATTATTATATTAAGTATTGTGCAATAGCAAGTCTTTTCAATTGCACAGTATTGCGCAATGGCAAGAAATATCTAATTGCACAATATTGTGAAATATCAAATTTTTTTTTAATTAGAGTTATCTTTCTTTGTCCAGAATAGTGAGCAAGAAATATCTAATTGCAAAATATTGTGCAATAGCAAGATTTTTTTTTAATTGGAGTTATCTTTCTTTGTCCAGAATCAACTTAAATCTTTGTTATATACAATATACAATGTATATTCACTTTTTACTACCAACTGATAAATTAAAATAATCTTTACCATTCAGTGATAACAAGCAGTTTTTTTACATCTTAATATTTTATGATGTATTTAAATGAGTAGTTATTGTTGCAAACTCCATTAGAAATTTTAATTGAGATTAGTTTTGGAATAAGGGAAAGGGGGATGTGATTAAAAAAATTGGGTTCAATTTTTCTCATTTGAAATTTCATAAATAAAAAAGAAAATTTCTTCAAACATTTTTTTGAGAGGATTAATATTCAACAGCATAGTGAATTGCTCTAAGAGAAACAAAAATTTTAAGTTCATTAGAACACATTCATTCTGTGTCAGAAACCTATGCTGTGTCAACTATTTAATCACAATCCAAATTTAGAGCTGAATCCAGCTTGAATGTTGTGTCCATACTTGCCCTAACCGTTCAGGGTTCAACCTCTGCGGTCGTATAAAGCTACGCCCTGCGGAGCATCTGGTTAGACCTTGGATCCACCACAAAACAGTATGACCAATATTCCTACAACTGTAGTACTTGACTTTTGACCTTACATGAAAATAAGTTCAATTGTTGTTCTCTAATTTTGGTATGAGACAGAGCTATGAAAACTTTCTGCCTATAACTTAGAAGCCAGGTGAGCATTTCAAACTCCTTAGAAGTCAGGTGAGCAATATTGACTCTATGGAGCTTCTAGTCACATGACAGATCATCAGGATCATAACATATTTTATTATAATTGTTTATTTTATTATGTAAATGATATCTGATCAAAATCAATATTTATACAAAGCAATGTGTTGACAATACTATTTATTTGTGTTTATTAAGTGAAGGTTAAGATATGACTGAATGACAGTACACCAAATATTTACTCAAAGCATAAAAATGGCATTGAATATTTTAAATAGCTTTATTTTTATAAGCCAGTAGATAGTGATAAGTTAGACAGAAATTTTTTTTAAGAGTAATTTGCCGTTTCAGAATCTTATTCATTATGGTAATATTTTCTATAGCTTATGATATAGAGTTTTGATTGGTTAAAAACATTCTAATCAATAGAGACTCAGCTGATGACACGAAATTGTTTTCATTATGTGGTCGGAACAATGAAATTACCCATAGTCTTTTAGATTCTGAAACAGCAATTTGGAAAAAGAATGTAGAAATTAGTTTTTGTGCCATAGTAGGTCAGAGAAGGTTTTTTTTGTTGAATAAAGATCTGTTATTTCATATAAAAAAAGTTGTAGAATTGCTTCAATATTAATTATAAATTTAATATTGTAAATTCAGAAAAATTTTATGTATTTGTTATTGCAATTATTTATTAATGTGCACAATTTGAAGATGAATTATAGCAATTCATGGTAAATGAAAATTTAAATGCTAGGTTCTTGTTTATTTTTGTAAAAAAAAGGCTTTCTCATTGAAACTTATGCAATATCAAAAACATGCCCAACATTTCTGTATCAAAAACATGCCCAAAATTTCTGCATTAACAGTATATAATAATTGGGAAAACTCAGCCAAATTAGGCTTTGTTATGAATTATAAATCAAGTACAATGTAATTGATATTCCAAGAATAGTTTAGATTTTATCTAAGGACACATGTCCCTATCTATTCAACTTAAACATTTCTTGTGTATGTATTAAATATTCACTGCATAGAAATATATTGATGTTGCCTTTGCACATGAATATCATTGGGGTGGGGGAGGAATTGTGATTGACAGGTGATGCATAAATGTTTCTATCTCTGATGTAATATAGTAAGTAACATGGTTGAAACATGGGATTAAAAGAGTCTGTATAAGAATGAAAAATATATTGGTGCAAATGATTATTTTTTCTATACTGTACGTATTTGATGGACTAAAGGCCAATTTTGTTTTTTGTGTTACAAGTTAAAGAGTTTATAGACAAAAACATTCCATTTTGAATATTTTGAATATTTATATAGTTTATACTTCTTGATATTCCTTTGTTATCAGGTTTTGATGTCTTATAATTTTTTCGTAGAAAATTTTAGAAAATTCAAAACACATGTATTACTTTATTAACTGCTTGCGTCAAATAAACCAATATGATAAACACTGTAGCTATTAAGCAAAATAACTTGTCAATTTGAAGAAAATGTATATGATATTCATTGTGCCTTCTCAATATTTTAATTATGCAAAACTATTGAGCTGATATACGATTTTCCTCATACTGTAAATATATCTATTGCATTTTACAGTGTGCTGAGTTATCTTCCCTTTACAAGTTTAGTAAATACTAGATTCTATAGGTTACAAGAGTGAATTATTTGTTTACATTTTACTGGCAAGTTTTTTACCCAAGATGGTACTCAGAATAGAATCCTATACGGCTTATCCAATTAGGTTAAAAAACTGCAGAAAATCATATTCACATTTTACGAACTACAGAAAATATCTTCCATTTCTGCAGGTTGGAGCCATTAAAAATATGCCTTTTTCATGAAGCGAAAAAAAAAATAGAGGATCTTTTTCAACTGCATTTTGAGTCAATTTGAGCCGCATGACCCTATATATTTTTTGGTTGTAATGCAACACGGGCATTTCTAGTAACAGAAACTGCTACCCGTTTTTCCCTAGTTTGTGTAGTCTTCGAGAAAAAAAATACGAAACACTAGTGGTACCCTATGGAAAATGCATTACGAAAAATTGCGCTCTTGTAACCTATAAATGCAATTTGAACAGAGTTATTTCCCTTTTATCACAATTTTTGTGATCTACGTGCACAAATTCCTTCATTAATCTGCAAAATTCAACTTATGCAAACAGGTAGGTTATAGAAAACATTGTTTTCTGAGCAATTTTATAGTCTCTTAGGATGTACTTAGGTGAGGTTTTGGAATTCATGTCAGATGTTCAGACTCCTTGGCGTTTTTCCATAAAATACAAGGTAAACTTTTGCTCCATAACATCTGTTTATTTTTTCATATAAGACTAAATAGCTCATGAAAGGTCATTTACCAAAATTGTAGAAGATTCTTGATTTTCTTTCTTTTGTTTTGAGACCCAATAATACCAATGCAAATATAAGGTAAAAGTCTGAGTCAGCCTTTTCCCACCGTATTTTAAATCTCAAATCTCGAAAAGGAGGTCCATAAAGTATCAATATTTTTAGCTAATTTTATCTTTAAGGCATGCTTTACCCGCTTATAGTATCAATTTTAAATTCTTGATTTATTAATTTTCACCCAACCTCACCCAAGTACATCTCTATGATTTAGTAAGGATCTTTCAACAGACTTTATATTTGTACCACATGTTTGAATTTGTTCAAACAAATAAAAAGATGAACTATTTTACTCCAAAAATGAAAATATTGACCAAGGGAAGTAACTCAAACGAAATAACATCAAATCAAATCTATATCATATCTTTGTCTTAGCTGAATATTTTCTTAAAAGAAGTAGACCAAAGTTGAGCAGTTAGGTTCTTTATACAAATGATCAAAATGATCCTGAAAATTCAGAAATTATTGCGTGCATTTATTATTGTAATTTTGTCATTTTAGACTAAAATGTGATATTAATTTTTGCGATATTCAGAAAAAATTCTGTTTGATTCATATAAACAAAATCAAAATAGGAGTTTTAATTTTTGCAATTATAAACCTGTCGCTTTTTTTTGGCAATAATAAAAACATGGCAATTATTTCTGAATTACAGTATTCAAATCTAGTTTTCCCACCTTTAAACAAAACTTTGTCATGTGATAGTGAGTTAAGTTTTTTGAATTATGTTTTAAAGAAATATATTTCTTGTTAATATATTTATATCTAATATTATCTTTGTATATAATTGAATAAGTAATTTGTCTTCCAAAGCAATAAATTTTCTGATTTTGTTATTTGTACACTGGTGTTCACTTTTTTTTCTATATGTTAGTTGTGAGCCTTTTTTGTGGGCTTTGTTGGCTGAGTGGTCCAGTAACTTATCTATAGTTATATGTAGCCTGTCAACATTGAGGTTGTGAATTTGATCCCTTAACATGGTAGATGCGTTCCACTCTGATCTTAATTGACTAGGATAGCCAATTTTACTGCCAAAGGTTGGTTGTTCAATGTAGGCACTTTGGCTTCCTTCTCAATTTAAAAAAAACTGACAACCACAATATAGTCTAGAGTACTAGAAATGGCATTGAATGTAGAAATGACATTGAAAATAGAAATGGCAATGAATGATGAAACGAGCAATTTGTTAGTTAAACCATCAGTACATACAATTTATTTTCTTAATTTACATCTTAGAAATTAATGGTTTATTTAGAGGTAAAGGCATGTCAATAAATTAAAAAGACAACCTTAGAAAACATTTAGAAAAAAACAACATATAGGGTTATACATATGTGGTGGAGAATGCAATATATAGAGCCATCAAAGCCCAAAAAAATACAAATATAAAAATACATGTATAGTATACCAACTTGTCAGAGGGACTAAATTTACAATTAAAATTCTAAACATCGTAGCACATATATACTGCTAACTGGATGCTTATCATTTGAGACTGTCAACCAGAAAAGGTCACCCCATATGCCTTAGACACAAAAGCAAAGCTAACAATAAGGCAAAATATGTTAAGATAATCAGAATGTATTGTATATCTATTAAAAGCATATATATTTGTTTAAAGAACAATGAAGATAAGCTTGCTCCTCAGCTATGTTGACCACAATATCATAAGTATTGGAAAAGTAACAACTGATTTTTTAGCCAGTCAATTCACTAAAAGGACAGATAACATGGCAATATAATTTTAAGAGAATGGAAACGGAGAAAGTGTCAAAGAGTTAACAACAGCCAAATGCCACCTTTGGGTTTTGTTTCTTTTTTTACAAATAAAAAAAAAAAAGATTTACGGTTCACATTTCATATGTGTAATCAACTTTTTGGAAATAAGAACACACTTTTTTAAGTATTTCAGCAAAAAAAAGTACAATTATAACAATCTTACTCATTGATAACATTATATTCAGCACAAGTGTGTTTTTTTTTATTTCTACATAGATACTAAATAGCATTTATTCTATCATTATTTAAATGGGGAGTTCATGGATCTGATGCAATAATATAATTTGTGTTTGCGAAAGGTTCAACGTAAAGAGAGGAAAACATTCAAAATATATACATACTGTTCTGCTACTTACATCAATATGTTGTTAAGGATGTACTTAAGTGAGGTTTTGGAATAACTGTCAAATATTCGGACTTCTTGGTGTTTTTCCATACAATACAATGTAAAATATTTTGCCCCATAACACCCATTTATTTTTTCATATAAGATTAAATAGCTCATGAAAGGTCATTTACCAAAATTTTAGAAGATTCTTGATTTTCTTTCTTTTGTTTTGAGACCCAAATAATACCAATGCAAAAATAAGGTAAAAGTCAGAGTCAGCCTTTTCCCGCCATATTTTAAATCTCAAATACCTCGAAAAGGAGGTCCATGACCTATCAATATGTTTAGCTTATCTTTATCCTTAATTGATGCTCTACTAGCTTATAATATCAATTTTAATTTCTTATTTCTTACATTTTATCTAACCTCACCTAAGTACATCCTTAAATGAAATTAATTATAACACTTTGCAATTAAATATGGTAAAGTCGCTGAAAGACCCTTCTATTAAATTATTGCAAAATATCATTCTGCTTTGACAATAATATCTTGATGTTAATTAGATAGATCCATTCGGGCTGGTAACAAAAATAATTTGAATATCATTTCAGCATTTCATCTGACACATTACATAGTGTAACTGTTTTGTAGCGAAGAAGTTCTTCTGGAAGTTGAGATCACCGAACATTAGTTTAAACAATATCTTATTTTTAAAAAGAATGCACAAATAACTAAAGAGTCTGGCGTATATATAAAATTTAGTCCTGGTATCTATGATGAGTTTATTTACTATAGATCATGAAAAATATACAGCAAGCACATAGAAAACAATAAGCTCATAAACCTGTAAATGTGTCTACTTTAAAATTAAGTCTCAGCTACAACACACATTAAAGGACCTATTATGTAATTAAGAAAAAACTCTACAAATACAGCATGATTTTTAACTGTCAAGAGAATAATTTCTGCTGCATTTTCATCTAATTTTACTTCTCTTTAAAGAAATCCTTGGACTAGATGCGTCACGTAGTTTTACTTGTAATATACAGTATGAAAATTAAGAACGTCTATAAACCATAGTCTTTAAAATTGCTTTTAAGCAAATAGGGTATGAAACCCTTGTATAATTTCAACAGCTCGGATGATCATTCTCATGCTGTTCGAACCCGTAAAGGGATGTGTAGTGATTATTGAAACTGTTTGTTAAGTTGAAATTAAATATTTTGAAATTGGTCAGGCTTTTCATCTAATTGTCATTTGGACCTAGGTTGATAGTGACCTCACTGACCAACATTTTAAACCAAAACTGTGAACAGACATTTTCTGTTTGAGTAAATAAAGGCAACAGTAGTGTATCGGTGTTCAAACGTCATTTAAGAGAAAACAAATCTGGAGAACAAACTAAAACCGAGGGAAACACGATCTGAAGATCTTAACCATTGCCTAAACGTTGATGTTTTCATTCCAAAACTATCACGTCAGCCGCTTTATGTTCAAGTTTCCCAAAGGTACAATTAAGATTCTTTATATTATTTTTAAAGAGTAATATAAACAAACGAATTGAACTAAAAACTGTCTGTTGATTTTCATTTCAAAATCCTCAATATTTGATATCTCTAATTTATATATGCGCAATAGGTAAATTCAGGATTAAGCAATATCTTTTTGTTGAGCATGACGTCAATATGGGAGTTCCGATGCGTTCTATCCTTATTTTGTACACTTAATTTTTGTGACAGATGTCTTATGACATAAACGTGACACCACCAATAATAAATCGTTAATGTTGTGTACCCGGACTTTGTGACTTGTTTATAACATGGCATATATTTGCACTTTACCCAAGTTTATTTATTTTGCTTCACATTTAAACTTTTGACCTTTTGATATGAAAAAATATAACAAACACCGTTAAAATTTAGGAACACCTTTTTCATAAACGCATAAAATGTAAATTGTCTCTATTCGCAAACAAAAGTTGGCACTCTGAGAACACTTTTGCTTGGATAATTTTTTATATAAATCTTCATATTAATGTTTGAATTTGTTACAGTGGCTGATGATCAAGAATTTAAAAAAAGAAGGGCAGTTTTTATTTCAATATTGAATATATAAAGATTGATGATAAAATATGTAAACCATTATCATATGTTTTTATTCATAATGTCTGCAATGAGCTCTCTAAAACTACTAAAACTTATTTCAAAGAATGAATAACTTATATGTGACTGAACAATAGACAACTTTCGAGTTCGATGCATTTCCGTCAAAAACTCTGGTTTTAGTGAACGTCATTTGTGCGTTTAGGGGCGTCGTCACTTCCATTCCAATGTTGAGCGAGTGGTTGGAAAACTATAATTCTTTATTGTACGAATTATATGACAAATTGAATTCTCAAAATTGACAATCAGCATTGATGTCATTAGTGAATTGTCATTAAGTACCTACAGAACAACCATTATTTCTAGTTTATCCTGCACAATGACGATCACCAAGACGCTTAATGAACGTAAATAGTGCAGGGATACAGGCGACCCCCTCTCATGATCTGGTAAATGACGTCATAAAGGCGCGTATAATTGACGAGTTTTTTCCGGTGACGGATGAACTCGAAAGTGGTCTATTGCGACTTCTTTAAACAATCGTGCTCAAGTGTTCTATTTCTTCGGCATAGTCTTGTGAGATTTTTTATATTACCCTTTTCTTACGGACACTATTTTTCTTCATTTGTTCGTCTGTAACAATCTCTTTAGGCTTCGGTTTGCTAAGCTTAAAAGTTGTCTTTTCGTTACCAGCTTATAGTAGCACTGTGAGACAATCATCTCGTCCCCTCGATGATTAAGACTGATTTTCACTTTCGATCTTTTATATCTGGGCGTCACTGGTGAGTCTTGTGTGGACGAGGCGCGTTTTTGGCGTATTAAATTTTAAACCTGATGCTTTTTGTTATTCATTAATCATGTGTTTCTTTGTCTAATACGTTTTCCTATTTATTTGTATTGTAGTCCTGTAATATTATATTGTCATTTCTATGTTATATTTAACATTGCCATTAAAGTGCGAGGTTTGGCATGCCACAAAACCAGGTTCAACCCACCATTTTTGTCGAGCCTGCAACTTTTGTTGCAGAAAGCTCGACATAGGGATAGTGATCCGGCGGCGGCGGCGGCGGCGGTGTTAGCTCACTTCTTAAAAGCTTTATATTTTAGAAGGTGGAAGACCTGGATGCTTCATACTTTGTATATAGATGCTTCATGTTACGAAGTTTCCGTCAGTCACATGTCCAATGTCCTTGACCTCATTTTCATGGTTCAGTGACCACTTGAAAAAAAAGTTTAAATTTTTTGTAATGTTGAATTCTCTCTTATTATAAGTAATAGGATAATTATATTTAATATGTGCATACCTTGCAAGGTCCTCATGTCTGTTAGACAGTTTTCACTTGACCTCGACCTCATTTCATGGATCACTGAACAAGGTTAAGTTTTGGTGGTCAAGTCCATATCTCAGATACTATAAGCAATAGGGCTAGTATATTCGGTGTATGGAAGGACTGTAAGGTGTACATGTCCAACTGGCAGGTGTCATCTGACCTTGACCTCATTTTCATGGTTCAGTGGTTATAGTTAAATTTTTGTGTTTTGGTCTATTTTTCTCATACTATATGCAATAGGTCTACTATATTTGTTGTATGGAATGATTGTAAGGTGTACATGTCTAGCGGGCAGATGTCATGTGACCTTGACCTCATTTTCAAGGTTCAGTGGTCAAAGTTAAGTTTTTGAGTTTCGGTCTTTTTATCTAATACTGTATGCCATAGGTCAACTATATTTGGTGTATGGAAATATTTTATGATCTTTATGTCAGTTGCGCAGGTTTTATTTGACCGTGACCTCATTTTCACGGTTCATTGCACAGTGTTAAGTTTTTGTGTTTTGGTCTATTTTTCTTAAACTATAAGTAATGGGTCAACTATATATGTTGTATAGAAGCATTGTTAGCTGTACATGTCTGCCTGGCTTGGTTCATCTGACCTTGACCTCATTTTCAAGGTTCATTGGTCTTTGTTTAGTTATCTTGGTTAATGTTAAGTTTATGTGACAGTTGTAATAAAGCTTAGCTTTATACTTAGGACTATCAACATAATATCAATGATTAGTATAGAAGGTGAGACATTTCAGTGTGTGCACTCTTGTTTCCTTTAAAAATGTCCTGTACCAAGTCAGGAATATGGCCATTGTTATATTATAGTTCGTTTCTGTGTGTGTTACAATTTAACGTTGCGTCGTTTGTTTTCTCTTATTTTTGAGTGTAAATTGACATTGCGATAAGACGTGTCACGGTACTTGTCTATCCCAAATTCATGTATTTGATTTTGATGTTATATTTGTTATTCTCGTGGGATTTTGTCTGATGCTTGGTCCGTTTCTGTGTGTGTTAGTTACATTGTAGTGTTGTGTCGTTGTTCTCCTCTTATATTTATGCGTTTCCCTCAGTTTTAGTTTGTTACCCCGATTTTGTTTTTGTCCATGGATTTATGAGTTTGAACAGCGGTATACTACTGTTGCCTTTATTTTCCATGGTTTTTGAATTGCTTGGTTCTTATCGCCATGAAATAGCGGTGTTTTAATGTTTGCTTTTATTATCTTGAATATGATAAGAGATACAGCAAATATTTACCAGCAAGGCAAAATCTATAAGTAAGTCAAGATGTTTTAAATCGTCACACGAATCCGTATTGGAGTTATTGACCTTTAATGACATCTTTATCAATTTGTTGGGGCAAGTAAACATTACCTTATTTCTCAATTATCAAAATAAATAAATAGAGACTTAAATTCGCAAAAATGCTAAACTATTGTCCCGATAATTATCGTGAACAAAGGGGTACTAGTATTTAACTGTTATATTGGTGAATGCGCAACAGCTCGATTGTAAATTCGCATAGTCAAGTACCTGTAGGAGGGTGACAGTGATTGTTCAAACTGTTCGTCTAGTAGTTATTTAATATTTGGAAATTATCCTTTTGGTCCTTGTTTGATAGTTGTCCGCCACTCTCAATCACTAACATATCAAATCTTCGCTGAATTTAAAACCTAGCTGTGAAAAAGTTCGCTTTTTTGTCAATCTGAAGTCTCTGAAGACCTTTACCATCGACAACACGATTATATCTTCTTTCCAAAACTATCACGTCAACCTTGTTGTGCTTTACACCACGCGAATACTAATATACGTTATATGGTTCGATACTGACCCCTACGGATCAATAGATGGTTAATAAAATCCATAGGAAGTGAGGCCGGAGGCGGAATCCCCTATGGATTTTATTCACTCTCTATGACCTCTATGGATCCGTAGGGGGTCAGTAGTTAACCTACAACGAATTCATCGCACGCTAGACTTTTTCTGATGCGTTTTGTTGAAAAATAAACATTGAAACACAAGAACATTAATATATGACGTCACCATTAACGCGTCATGAACCATTATACAATTTACTTATAGGGGGTCACTACGTGACGGCGTTAAACCAATCACAACGTGATAACTTACCCGCGATGCGATAAGATTCTTTAGATTATTTTAAAAGAGTAATATAAACAAACCAATTGCGCTGAAACAACGGTCAGTTGAGTTACATTTCCAAATCCTCAATATTTGTAATCTCATTTTTTGTTTTAAGTGCTTACTTTACAATACGTTTATTCCGGTTTGAGAACTATCTTTGATTAGCATAACGTCAATATGGGAATTCCGCTGTGGTCTCGTTATTTCTCCAAAAACATTATGATTTTTTTTTATTAAAGATGTCTTATGACCTAAACGTGTCACCACAAATAATATATCGGTAATTGTGTGTACCCGGATTTCGTGATTTGTTTATAACATGGTACATGTGCATATTTGCATGTTTACCCAATTTTGTTTGATTGCATCAGATTTAATCTTTTAATAGTTATTAAAGGTACTAGGCTTATAATTTGATAATCCAGACGCTCGTTTCGTCTACTTAAAATTCATCAGTGACGCTCAGATCAAAATGGTTAGAAAGCAAAACAAGTATAAAGTTGAAGAACAATTGATGACCCTAAATTCCAAAAAGTTGTGCCAAATACGGCTAAGGTAATGTTAACCTTTTGATCTAAAAAAAAAAAAACACCAGACACCATTGAAATTGGACAACATTTTTTTAAATTTTGGGCAGCAACCGATGTGAACAAACGTTAACGCCATGATTACCTTTCTGCTTAGATTATTTTTCATTTAAACCTGCATTCTGAAAGTTCGAGGTTTTTAACAGTTGGTGAACAAGAATTTAGAAAAAGGAGATGCATTCTTTTATTTCAATATTGAATGATACAATGTATATGTAATTGTCATATTTTCTTCTTCATACAGACAGAAGAACTCTTTAAACCTACTACCAATCGCATAGATTGCATCAGAACTTATATGAGACTGAACAAGTGTGATTTCTCTTCTCAAAGTAATTGTGCTCAAATATTCCTTTGTTTAAAATTTTCTTATTTTCACTTTTTCTTACGGACTCTATTTATTCTTCTATTGTTCGGTCTGTAACAATCTCTTTAGGCTCCGGTTTGCTCAGTTTAAATATTTTCAAGCAGTTTTTCTCTTTCGTTGCTAGTCTATAGTAGCACTGTGAGACAATCATTTTGTCCCCACGATGATTAAGACTGATTTTCCATGGCCATTGAATTCCTTGGTTTACGACTACTCCTTCAAGACGACCATCGGAGCTGATCTGAAGTATTTTATGCTGATCCCAAGCGGCCACGAGAATCCTGTTGCCATAGAAAACAACTCCACGAGGAAGCTTGACACTCTCGTGTGAGAAATTCCAAATTTTTGTTCCTCGGATTGTCATGCAGATAATTGAAGTGTTTGGATGTCCGTTTCGAGTAACGACAAGTTTCTCTCCCGATGGATCCACGGCGATGTACATCAGACTTTCTGATCGTACCGGAATTGTCGTAGTTTTGAGCCAGGCATTATGGTCGCGTTGGAAAACGTAAATGCTTTTGCTGGAACATGTAGCAAGTGTTCCTTTGTTGAAGGAAACGGAGTAGCATTTATCGCTAACCGACAAAACCTCTCCAGAATATATGCGCTCGTTTTCTATTTTCTGATGCTTTAAGCGCATGGTGTCAGGGAGACACACAACGACGTCGAATTCACCTACAGTCGTTATATCGCCAGGGTTAGAAGAAAATTTGGTCATTGTCAGAAACTGATATTTCGAATTAAGAAGCTTCAGTGAACTGTTTGCTGAGTCTGACAATACGATATAACCTGATTTCAGAAAAGCCGCACCTTCAATAGAACACTCTTTTTGGAAAGCTACTGCAACATCAAGTTCAGTCTTCAAAGTCGCTTTGATCGTCTTTGAGCTTTTGTATGCGATACTGACGCCTGGTTGCTCTGTTTCATAATCAACCTGAGGTGGGTCTCGCTGAGATTGTATTTCAATGTAGGACATGCGAGATGTTCGTGACGTCATATCTCCTTTTTCGCTGATAGATCTTATTGACGGAAGTGACGTTGAACTCGGGTGGTATGTCGTTGGTCGATGTGTATTTGGTTTGACAAATGCAATGTCAACGGTTGATCGTGCTGTCTTCGGTACATTTATAAAATCGTACATGAAATCTTGATTACTAGTACCAAGAAATTCATGGTGGTTTTGTCCTAGTCCAGCTATTTTACTACGTGTTCTGTCTATGCTTAATGTACCAACGCTTTTGATTTGGAATAGATGATGTTCAATTTCGCGGTTTGCCTGAAAGGATATTCTGATATCCCTAAGACTTTCAGTCATTGATTTTATCCGTTGTTGTCGTTCATTATAACGCTTCAGATGGTCATTATATTTAGTAAGAAATTTAATTTCATCCGCATACTCTAATGCTTCTTGCACAGTCTTTATAGAATCTTCAATTTCATTTAGCAGTCCGTGACATATATCAATCTCCGTTTGGAGAACTCCGCCCTCTTTCATTCTCGCTTGCGCAATCTTGTCTAAAATTCTTCCCTCCATTTGGCTGAAAAAATCCAAAAACCTTTGTCTCATATCACCGAGTTGGCTTTTGATATCCATTTCCGTCTTCTCGATTGTTTCTAGCTGAACGTGCCTATTGTTCATCACCTTTTCCGTCATGGTAATTTGTTCCGAAAGACCGGAAATTATCTTGCTACTGCTCGTGCGGCGTTTGCTTATTGCCTCTGAAAGCGGAAGTACCGACTCACACGATTTGTGGGTAATGTTTGCACAGAGGGAACATGCCAACGTTAGATGTTGTTCGCAGAAAAATTCAACTTCTTTACTCATATGGAAAGGACATTGTCTCGACGTTTGATCATCGCTTAGTGTTAAAAGTTTCAAAATATTGACCAAAGACTCATTTGTATGAAGCTCGTCTGCCCACTCTCCTGGTGCCTTGCCAATGAATTTTGCGACGCTTGTTTCTCGTCTACATGTTGGACATTCGAAACCTTTTGGTTTCTTTGCGTTTTTTACATTTTCAACGATAAATCCTTGGATACAGTTTTTGCAAAACGAATGGAGACACAACAATGTCTTCGGGTCATTCAGATTGTTTTTACAAATGTGACATATTAGCTCTTCCTTTGCTGCTTTTATTGCACTGGACATCTTTTTAATGTCTGAAACTGAAGCATAAGAGTAACGTTACATTAAAGGTTAAATTCACATTATAGACATCTTATTTGTATGAAAGAGTGACAGAAATTGCCGAAAGGGTATTCAAACTCATAGATCGGTTCCAGAGCACCGGAGATTACCCCCAGATTTTGGTGAGGTTTGTGTTGCTCATTCTATAGTTTTTTTTTTTTTTGTTATGTTTTGTGTACAGATGTTTGCCTGGTAATCCTTTTTTTCTTTTTAGCCATGGTGTGTTTCAGTTTATTTTCGACATATGAGTTTGATTGTCTCTTTGGTATTTTTTGTATTAGTAGGTCAATAATACGTCATCGATGTTTGTGAGCTTATTTTGATAAATTTGGACTAATTATTTTTTTGAAACCAAAACAAAACCGTAGCTAATGTCCGTTTAATTGTAACTCGTTCGTGCTGCTCGCTGTAACATGAATGATTTGACAAAGAAAAAAGTAAAATAACAAAAGTACCAAACTCCAGCAAAAAAATCAAAACGGAAAGTCCCTTATCATATGGCAAAATCAAAAAGCTCAAATACATCAAACGAATGAAAACACCTGTCATATTCCTGACTTGGTACAGTAATTTCCTTAATTAGAAGGGTGGATTACACATGGTTTTATAGAACTGCATCAATATTATTTATAAGGATATATTAATACAAGTAAGACCATTATAAGAAATATGAAATTCTAATAGCATTAGTCAAAAATACTTACAATTTAAATACGAAAAACAAAACTCTCCATATTTTCTGTTATAAAAAATAGACAAAACAAAACAATCAGTAACCGTGATTGTTTAAGATGGTTCGTTAAATTTGAAAGACAATTTTAAAGTGTAAAATTGTATTGTTTCAATATCTATTTTAATACAAAGGCTCTTTAATTTCAATAGTGAATTAAAATGCCATTATGGAATTTGATACGACACATACTTTGTGATATAGTTTCGTATTCTCTCACTTCCGACAAATTAAAAGTTATTTTTCATATAAAATATAAGCATTTGCATATCAGTAAAAAACGGAGGATGTGAATAATAACATTAACGGTACCAATTTTCTGTACCAGATGCGCATTTCGACAATACATGTCTCTTCAGTGATGCTCGTGGCCAAAATATGTAAAATCCAAAGCTTATATAAAAGATGAAGAGCTATAATCCAAAAGTTCCAAAAAGTATAGCCAAATCCGTGAAAGGAATCAGAGCTTTGCATGAGGGAGATACATTCCTTATTTTATTTATAAACAGCAAATTTAATAACACAAAAAATCCGTATTTTCATGCCAGTACCGGAGTACTGGCTACTGGGCTGGTGATACCCTCGGGGACTAACAGTCCGACAGCAGAGGCATCGACCCAGTGGTAGTAATAACATTAACGGTAATAACATATTACTTTCAATATTGAGTTATTACTCACAGATCCGACTGTCTATAAGTATACTTTAAAGTCTAAAATATTATGGTTTTACATTTGAGGTTAAAGACTATCAAGGGTGACTGGGGAATACGCATACCTTATTTCGACTGGCAATAAAACCCTTGCTCAGTAGGGCATCTGTTTGGCTGTACAGGGTTTTCCAGTAAGCCGCAAACGTTTGGTCAAATTTGAGATGTTGAATCCGATGCCTTTTGCATCTACATGTATTTAGAGAGCTATCAAACTCTCTGTACGTTAATAGCCCCCATAGTGCATGACAACTCTTCCGAGAGTCCGTACATAGGTGGTCTAGATCTGGTGTAAGACAAAATCCGTGTCCCTATCCTCTATACCCTTAATTTCCAGGGGATGATCCAATTTTCCTGGCCTTCATCCCAGATGCCTTCGTATAACAAGACCTAATTATTGTATTTTTTGTGTATAAGTTCTCGTTCTGAAAATTCATGAAAAATTAACCACTGGAATTTTAAAGTTACCAGCATTCGATCAATCAAATAAAGGCAACAGTATTATACCGGTGTTCAATCAATTCATATATATAGAAAGCAATGCTTGGTTACAAACTGAAACCGAGGGAACTTGCATAAACTATATATACAAGAGGAAAACAAAGGATCCAAGGATGCTGTGAAAGTACAATATTGTATGAATATTTATATTGTTTAGGACTATAGGTGCATTGTGGTTCTAAGGTCCATTTAGAGTTTCGATGAGACTGCGTATTAATACACCCCGCGCATTCAATCAATCGCTCTAATACCATAGGTCTTTTTCAAAGACTGTAGACATCAACACTACATAGAAAAATGAAGAATGATAAACACGAAGTCTATGGTTTTTCTTAAGTGTTCAGGGCGGTTTAACATATGCTGCTCCACTTGTGACACCCGTCATGTTGCTCATTCCAATTGCAAATTATGCGATAAGTTTAATTCCCTGCTAAAATTATAACAGGCGAGGAAAAGAGGACGGAATTGTGGTAACAATTATTTCCATGGTCATCTGTCATAACTGTGAAAACGTAGCATATCTGATGTTCAGTGGTTGTTGTTTGTTGATATGGTTCATAAGTGTTTCTCGTTTCTCGTGTTTTTTTTTTTTTTTTTATATAAATTAGACCGTTGGTTTGCCCGTTTAAATGGCTTACCACTAGTCATTATGGGGCCCTTTATAGCATGCTGTTCGGTGGCAGATAATGCTCCGTGTTGAAGACCGTATTGACATATAATGGTTTAATTTTACAAATTGTGACTTGGATGGAGAGTTGTGTCATTTGCACTCATACCACATCTTCTTATATCTATAAAGTTGCGGCGTTTAATGCGCACGTTTTCTAGATCATCATTGATTCCAGACTCATTTTCTATACTGTTCTTAAGGAGAAATAACAACACACATCAAAAGTGCCATTATAACCATGCCACAATGGTAATAAATTCAAGGGAGACTAGTTTCTTTGAATGTCGCACTTCCTTATTCATAGGTTGTTTGTAATAAGTTCCTGTTAATAAATCTTTTTCATTGTTAGCTATTTATTTGTCTAAGGAGTTGTAAGCTGTTAGATCAATATCATAAATTATATTAAGTATTAAGGAAGGTCAAAAGACTAGTTCAATACATAGATCTGTAGATCGTGACTTTTTATCACTATTTATGTGTCACCATTTCTTCTACTTTATTTATGATTCAAAAGAACGGTCACTTGAAAGGATCGAACTATCGAGAGTCCACGCTCTGTTACATGTAAACGCTCTTGTATTCTTCCTATTTTCAATAAAAAAAATACTAGTTATAACTTTACAGAAGGGCGTAATACTAAAAGATATAATTTTAAAATATAATTAAAAAATACACGTTATAGAAATAAAAATAAAAGTCCTTCAGTTATTTGAGTCCGGTTGGGAATGATGTCTCTTGATGTATACGCGATTGTATAAAGTAAGATTACTATTCATCGTCCAGTGACCAATATTACATGTGTGTTGGTGATGATGCCGGACTATGAACACTTATAAATACATATTATACACCTTTTTTTTCGCCTTTTTGAAGTATATCCATTTTATCGAAAAGGAAAGTTATTTCATTATACAGATGCACAACTTCAAATGTACAATAGATTATTTCAATGCAATCACATACCAAATCTCCTCTTTTTATAATGCCTGACTGCAAATATATGTTAACATTGTACGTTTAGAAAATGGAAGTCGGTTTGAAAATGTAACTATGAGCGTGCTAACAAGTTATACTTATTAGCGTTATAAGAGACCATGAGGCAAAAAGACTAATTTACTATCTGATATTATAGATAAACACTTAAGTAAAACTATCTTGAATACGTAATAAGGTTGACATTGTCCATACTCCTTTGTTTTATCGCGTCATTCATGGTTTTATATTTCACAATGCATAGTTTTCTTATCTAATATATATAAACAAAATTATCATACAAATAACGGTTAGTCTAAACCCCTTACACGTAATTACCCAACGTATGTAGTATATCTCAGGTATATGGTCACACCCTCGATGTATATTGAGTCTTAAATCTTTCCTGGTGATTATATTAATAGAAGTGCAATAAAAGGCAATAAATGGGGTTGTTAAGATTTTGAAATTCACAACTAGACAGGACATTGAAAGTCTGATAAGGTTTGTGTTTCATTTTTAATATTAATATTGATAGAAAATATAAAAGCTCATATTTTTAGTCTTAGAAGCTTAGCATAACTGGCAAAGTATTTTCACATCTAATAATTTAGAAGGGTGTTCTATTCTGAATCTGTTTGAATTACTACTTCGGTTATAGATTATGAACACGAAGAAAACTCTGATCTGTATACATGTACATGCTTTACATACTGTATAAATTTCAATACTATCGTAAAAATATTTTACTGGCGGAAATTGATAAATATATATATTCTACTTCCTTTAGAAAATGCATTTAGTCGGAAATAATATAGTTATTTCCATTCTTTCTGTTTGTGAATATAGTTGAACGTTTGGTTTTGTCAAGTTTTCCCTCTTTTTTAATTATCCTTGGAGTTCGGTATTTTTGTTGATACCGTTTTAAAGTACAACACACTCAACTATTTTATTAATGGTCGTCTGCTCAATAAATGAAGAAGACAAAACACCACCAAATTTAACTCGTATAATTACAACCTGAGAGATCTCGTAGAATTTTGACAAATAAGATCTGTATAAGAAATTATCCATAGCCAAAAATATAATAAGATACTTGTATTAGTAGTAACCGAAGCCAATGCAGTAGAGTAACTTTGTTTACATTCACTATTACTAATTATGGTAAAATCATTTTATCAAATTATTCAAAGTATCAGCTGATAAAAATGCATTAGAATATTTTAATCTGTTATTGTACATGTGTACTAGAAAATCTTATAATTCAAATATCATATAATCGAAATCTTATCGTATGTTCATGTCTTAAGTAGATAGAAAACCTTATCTTAATAATTTGATATAGGTTTTGAGGGGATTTTTAAATTTTGGAATTGTTTATACATCTACCAAGATGTCCTGTAATGAAATTGGACACCCTGCATTTGTCATTCTTTTCAATAACATATAATATGTTCAAATCGCTGAAAGAACCCCTCAAAAGTATTGAAAACGACCATTCTGCATTGACAATACAAAGTGTAAATATACTAAATAAGATACTTGTGCACATGTACATTCGGACTAACGCCCTCATTGTGTATTTAATACTTATATTCTTATTATTAATAATAAGCATTTGCATGTACACAGCTACTTGTTTAATAGGTACTATGTCTGTACCAAACATATGTAGAACTGGAAATCTACTTCTAATATTCAGTACTATTTTGTTACTCTAAAATTATTGTAATATTTAGGTACCTGTATTTTACAGTACTTTATTTGTACTTGAAATTTAGGTACTACAGATTTTTGGTTATTACCGTTACATTTTCAGCATTTTGAAAGTTTTTCTACTTCAAATCTCTTAAAGTTATGATTTTCAAACATGGAATATTGTAGTATTTCTGTACCAAAATATCTAGTACAAATCAAGTACTGTAAAATACAAGTACCTAAATATTACAATAGTTTTAAAGTAAAGAAATAGTACTAAATATTAAAAGTAAATTTCCAGTACTGCATTTTTTAAGTACAGAAATAGTACCTATGCAAAAGTAGCTGTGTAGTATGTCTATTTCAAATCTCTTAAAGTTATGATTTTCAAACATGGAATATTGTGATCGCTTTTGGTATTATTTCTGTATCAAAATTTTTAGTACAAATCAAGTACTTTAAAATACAGGTACGTAAATAGTACAATAATTTCAAAGTAAAGAAATAGTACTTAATATCAAAAGTAAATTTTCAGTACTACAGATTTTAAGTACAAAAATAGTACCTAAGTGAACGAATGCATTTTTTTGGGGGTCACATCTACCCTATTTTTGTTCCTAGCTGTAAATGATTAGTCATGATATCACTCTTGCCCTTTCGTTTGTGTATCTTGAAATATTTATATTTATATGTATATGTATTTGTGTTATTTCTGTATATGAAAGTTGGTAAAAGGGTGGGGGAGGGGGGGACAGGGAGTAGAGAGAGAGCGTAATTCTCGTTTATTGATATGACATATACTTTAAGTGAGAACTTTTTTGGGGGGATTTTATACAAAACATTTACAATGCAACTGTCTTAAAAATTTGAGACCGTTGACCTATAAAGTTTCGTCTTTTGGAAGGATAGGTAGGCTCGTCATCAGTGTATGACTCTGTTCGGTGTTGGGAATCTGTGATGATTCAAACAATTGAATTTTAAAAATTTCAAACCATTTATTGAATTAAGATAAGTTAATATAAATTATCTCTGTCTCATGTTGTGATCTTTTCATCAATGGAAGTCAATATGTCAGATATAAAATGATAAATTAAAGTTAAATAGCTGATATAAAACGTGTATCAATATCGTATATAATTTTACAGATCTGAATTATAATATAGTATCGAGATTCCCCAAATACTAGTTTAGCCATATCATTTTTTTCATGTGCTTGTCCAAAGCCAGAAGCTTTGTCAGTGCATGGTGGTTTATCTTATAGTGTTTTTGTAGATTGAGGATTTGAGTATTGAGAGCAACATTTGACAGACATATGCACAACATTAAAGACTTGGGCGAATAAGAACTGGGCACATTGTATAGACTCTTACCTCTATTGTTTACCTTTAGAGGACTTTTGGTTTTATATCTATATTTTATCAATTAATCAATCAATCAATCAATCAATCAATCAATCAATCAAAGTAATTGCATTTCCACGCATTCTACGTATTATTTAAAAAAAAGTTGATCTGTAATGTACATCGACTACGTGTGAGAGACAGAAGGTCCTTTAAAATCGCTATTTGGATTAGACAACTATCAAATTTTTAACTGAAAATTCGGAATATAAACTTTAGGGATGACATCACCTACCAATCCCCTTTTTTAAATGTATAAGTTATCATCATTTGAATCAAAATTAAAAAAAAAATCACTGTTGATTTGGGGTTTGGGTAATAATTATGAAATTAGAAGATGTGGTGTGATTGACAATGAGATAAGTCACGACCAGATACCAAATGACAGTTGATAATTGTAGGTCACCGTACGGCCTTCATCAATGAGCAAAACTAGTACCGCATAGTCAGCTAAAACGGTCCCGGACTAATGTACAACAATTTCAAACGAATAAACAAAATAAAAAAAAACTTTTTCTTTTAATTCATACTTGTCTTTTGTTAAAAATAGTTTAATGTCTGGGTGGTCTTTATTTTTAGTATGCTTTTTTAGTATGGAAATTTAACTTTATACAAAAAATATAAAAATTCTCATATAAAACGCATTTAAAATGTTTAACTGACTACCCGCTATCCTAAGACGGAAGCTAAATATTTTACATAAGTTGTAAAAATTCTCCGTCAGTTCCTCAATTTTATTTGCTATAGAACAGTTATATAGTTTTGTTTGACTTTCATATTTACAAGTACTTTGGGAAAACATAAGTATGTGTGATTTTTTTTCTCTATACGGAATAACAGGTATAGGGGGTTTACCCTTGTAAACTAATAAGGTTACAAAGTAACTGTTTATGATTTCCTCATTCGTCATCAAAGTTTTGTTGAACGAAAATATGTTTATTCAAAATTAAAATATCTTTATTTCTAATCAAATGTTTGTTTTTCATGGCGATGTCACCATGCACAAACAAACTTTAACCTACCATTGACTATATCTAAACCTATATAAGACCAAACCTCAATCTGATACTGACGGACAGACATACATACAGACGCACAGACCGACAAACATAATGGGCGTATTCTAATATAGGCAGTGCTAACAAATATCCATACTAAATCACATTGTCAAGGATGTAGACTTTGTAAAATAAAATATTTTCCACGTTTGTGGCTTGTTACTCAGTGACATCCTGAAGATTACCAGAAACACTTAATATGACTGTTATATGCAAATGTGTGCGGTTCCCTCTCTTGTCATTTGAGTATCTTCTTATGAATCATCAGTATAAAGGAAAGACGGTACAGTCTGAAATAAGAAAGGTGCAAAACCTAAAAATAATTAGATAAAAAATGGAATATAGAAATAATGAGATTATGATGATTACAATGAGAAAAGTATCCACAAGGATCAAATTAAGGACACACAAATTAATATGATAATAGTTGAAAAACAATACACAAACGAAAAAATCAGCATAGCATAGTAAATTGAAAATCAATACACGACTAAAAAAAACCAGCAACATGATTCATACTTAATATACAAAAAATAAGTATTTTAGACAACACATCCTTATTTTGGTATTGTTTTAATTTAGATAACTGTCGCATTGACTTATAGCAGGTTTTTCTTATTTTTTTATTATATGAAAATTCACATGATAATAAAACATAACGGTAGATGTTTTCACCCAACCACCGAATTACGTAAACTATTATGACGTTTATCTCGTGATATAAATATTAAGATACAATGAGTTTTCGATGTTGCCAAATTAGCAATGACACGCTGTTAATGTTATATGATGGAAGTGAGTCCTTCAATTCTACTTTCTTTGATTTTCAAGCCATTTTTTCTTTCTTCTTTTTAAATTCTGCCCCAATTATTCGATTTTCTTTATATATTGTCACTCCATTATTCCATGTTCCTTACTTTTGTGGTCCTCCTTTTTCTGTAAACCGCCACCGCCATCCAGACCCTCATTTATGCATTTATAGACAGGGTCTGTTCGATTTACTTCCTCATTCAGAATCACGTTCAGTATATTTAATAGGATTGTAGATTTTACATGCATTTGATGATAATTATGGTGCAAAAACATTTGATGTAATTTTTTAAATGCACTTTAACATATATTTAATCGACCATAAAACCTAATGATCACACCGCGCATGACATAAAATATATAGAAATACTTCAAACCAGGAACTTCGATAGTTATTGATAGTCATCAGTCACGATGATGTCTTAGTGTTATCTTTTAAATTAGCTGTTGTTGTTTAATAAGCTATCGTTTCACAATCTCTCTAGACTAGGAACAATTTACAGGGGGGATGGGGGGGGGGTCGGGGTTAGGACCCCCCTTTTTTGGACGATCAATGCATTTGAATGGAGTTAGACCATCCCTTTATCCTGGGTTTGGACCCTCTTTTAAGAATAGCTGGATCCGCCCCTGTGGTATACACTTATCGGTATATAAAAGTGCACATGTCTTTAACAGATGTAAAAAAAAAGTTAAAAGATTCAACAACAAATGTGTCATCGTCATCCAAGGTCGAATCTCGATTTTGGAAAAAGAAATATTTACCGACCCTCCTGTTTTTTTTTTTATAATTTAAAATAAACAGTTTAAATTAGAGAAGACACTAATAAACTTCTGAACTATTGAAGTATAGAAATGTATGAGTTTGTGCGTGTGTGTGTGTGTAAGTCTG